>NW_012116254.1:1350079-1381075 GCF_000951035.1 Colobus angolensis palliatus | reverse complement strand
TGGGGGTCTCCAGGATGAAGTTGCAGTGCTGGAGTTTACCCACAGCCAGGGCCAAGCAGCAGAAACAATCAGGAGGGAGGGAGGGAGGAGGGAGGAGTAGGGGAGGGGGGAGGAGTGGGGAAGGGATGTGGAGGAGGGAGGGAAAGAAAAGAGAAAAAAAGTTGCATAGTTCAAACCTCTGGCAATGTAGGGCTGTGGGTGTTCCTGTTCAACACACTCAGGTGGCGGCCTCAGCTTGCACTCCCCCAGCAGCAGGGGCTCACTGATCCACCAGTCAATATATAATTCAGCCTCAGGCCCACTCGATAGGACATGGTGTGGCTAAAAATCAGTGAAGGTGTTGTGTCTGTCTGTACACCTCTTGAGGACCTGGGTCTACTTAACTCCTGCCCTCCTCTCTGGCAGCCTCTTCCTCTGACCACTGATGGCTCCAGAGGGGAGTGACCAGAGCCTTAATGTCAACCTTCCAAGTAAAGTCACTCTGAGGACCATGCATGTTGAAACACTTTCCCCAAAGCAGTTTGGCTGTGTGCAAAGTATAACGCAAATTTTTAGTTTATTGTGGATATTAAAAACTTCCTGGCTGGGTGCGGTGGTTCACGCCTGTAATCCCAGCACTTTGATAGGCTGAGGCGGTCAGATCACGAGGTCAGGAGTTTGAGACCAGCCTGGCCAACACAGTGAAACCCCATTTCTACTAAAAATACAAAAGTTACCCACATGTGGTGGCATGGGTCTGTAGACCCAGCTACTTGGGAGGCTGAGGCAGGAGAATTGCTTGAACCTCAGAGGCAAAGGTTGTAGAGTGCCAAAAACCTGCCATTGAACCCCAGCCTGGGTGACAGAGTGAGACTCCATCTCAAAAAAAAAAAAAAAAAAAAAACAACTCCTAAAATGCATGGCTTCAAGGCCTTGTGCTGTTTATACTCTATATTTAATGCTGTCAGGAACCCGAACCAAGGCCACAGTTCGGACTCTGAGACCCACCCTGTGTTCTCCACCTTGACCATCCTCAGCGGCTCCCAGTAACTTCCTGAACAAAGCCACTTGTGTCTAATAAACAAGCAAGGCAGGTGGGGGATGTCCTGGGATATGCTGCATTTTGTAGCTTGAAGGTGGGATGTTTTTAACTTAAACTGGCAGGAATCGGAAAAGTCACAATGTGGTAGGAAAAGGCAAAAAGGGATTGTTTCTCTTGCCTTTTATTAAAAAGAAAAAAAGGAAATATAACTGCGGGTCAACTAGCAATGAGGCAATGAGAGGACTTTTTGAGGATGTAAAATTGCAACGACTTTGCAAATGCTGGAAGAGTAGCAGCCGCCAGCTGAACCCCACTTGGTGGTTCCTTTGACACTGCTTTGAAAGTCTCATTTTGAGTCATCCTTTGTGCTCAGCAGTCATCCCCGTTTGGCAGATAAATGACCACAGAGATAAAAGACCTTTGAACTATCTCTAAATAAATCCCTATAGCAATTCCTACCACCAACACCAAAAAAAAAACAATCATTAGTGATATGCTCAACTCATAGATGTTTCTCCAGGCATCAGAGATTAGGCCCTGGTACTGCCCCCCAGCTAACACATAATTCAACACAGTCCAGGCCTTCCAAGTGCCCAGCACTACTGCAGATCACTGTGTGCCCACTCTGTGCCTCAACTAAGGAAGTTCCTGTGGGTGGTCAGCCGGGAGAGACGCCAAACAGCAATGAGAGCAGGACATACTGAGCAAAGTGCTGTCCTAAGTGCCCAACAGACAATTTCAACCTCACTACAGTGACATCAACAAGGAGGGGCTGCTGTTATCCCTGATTTTCCAACTGTCAGGAAACATTTCAAGAGGTTAAGTCTTGCCTAAGGTTTTGCAGCCTGTCTCTGTTCAGAGGCAGAGAGACCACATTCCTGGAATCAGGGTATCTGAGTTCTAGTCCATTCCCAGACTGGAGGCTCTTTCTAACAGACCCTGAACTCCTCACCTAGAATTTCACATACAGAGCATACTAGCCATGCTTCAGAGAATAAATGACTTCCTGTCTAAACAGAACACAGTTTTCTGCTGGCTATTCTGCCAGATGCATTTTCAATGGCATAGAATTCACCAGAAAACCTTCCTTGGGGGAGTCTAAAGAGAAAAAAAACAAACAAGAGAACACCAAACCAGGAGGAAACAGCCAAGTTACATATTTTAAACCCCCGGAGAATCCCCAACACAGGAAGAAAAAAAGGGAAAAATAGAAGACAGGGTTGAGGGATAACCAAATATTCCCAGAATATACTTACGGAACACAAGTTTGGTAAATCACCACATTTTAAGCTCAACTCTGACCCTTGCTCCCATGATTTTAGATCTTTTGACATTTGGTGCTAAAAGGAAACAATTTGATGATGACGGAACAGTGGTTCCAAACAGAGGTCAAAAATCTGTTTATAGTAACGAGCGTTCTTAAAGAGAAACACTTGCCCTGCTGATGAAACATATGGCCCTTAAAGTTTCTAGATTATAGAACAGAAACAAGACCTCGGAAGGAAAATGCTGCTTTGTTTTTCTTCTTCATCTTTTTTTTTTTTTGGAATATGTAGAAGCTGAGAAGCAGGAAGGTAAAGTACGCTGGCCGAATGTGATTGTGAGTCACAGAGGCAGAGCTGGTGCCCAGGGCTCCCATCTCCAAGGCCAAGGTTCTTTCCCTCACACTTTCAGTTGACATGTCCAATGCTCCCTGCTGCCATGCAGAAAAGGTCATTCCCCGCCTTCCCTGCTGCTTTAGCTATAACATAATCAGGGAGAAATCTATCAGGAAACAAAATTTCCAGGCATTCTCATGAATATATAGAAATGTGGTACTTAAAACAAAAACATTTTTAAATCTCAAGAGATAAAAACTAAAACGAAACAAGAGGGGAAATTCGACCTCTTGTGTAGAAATGCTAGGGAGACCTGATCTCCAAGTCAGGATGAGGACGTTGTGGAGGAAGAAGCTCATACTCCCAGGAGTTTGAAACATCACATTCCCACCCCCAGAAGAAGAGAAGCCAAGTCTTCTGTAAAGCAGAATACTTGGGAATGACCAGAGAAAGTGCTGACAAAAGAGGACGGCAAGGGAGGGACACTTGAACCACCAGGAGAGTAGAAGGCTCTCTGAGCCACCCACTAGGGTGGAGGAGGAGAAAACCATGGGTGCAGCAGCCACAGTTCAGGCAACCTGCACCCTTGGCAAAGCAAGCCACCCTTCACCCTCTGCCAAACACCTCTTCTCATAGCCCCCTCCTCACCCACCTGTAAACAAAATTGCTACGACCATTAAAGGTCAAGAGAGAAATGTGCTTCTCAGGACATGCCAGGAAAAGGGAAGAACCCTAGAGCAATCTCTCCTTGCTGACAACTGTGTTACCAAAAGGCTCCGCTTTCATGTCTCCCATTTTAAGCTACTCTGCACAGAGTCACTCTCACCAAGTTCCCCAGCACCCCTGCAACGGTTCCTTCTCTCTGATTCAAAGCCCTCTGAGCACTCCTGCTACTTACAGAATTAAATTCAAACTCATTTATTTGACATTCATTGATCTCTGCAATCTGATGCCAACCTCTCTTCCCATCAACAACACCTAAGAAACATTTTTCCCATCCATACTTTGTGTGTTTGCTCTTTGTGTAAGGAGGAAATTAGTGCACGACTTATTTGGCTTCACAAAAGCAGATTGTGAATGCTCAGGAGAGAATACAAGAGTCTTTCCCTACGCATATGATGATGGTCTAGACCAAGACAAATCCTGAATGCGTTTCTAGGACCATGGCAGGCACTTGATGGGTATAAGGTTGAAGTCCTTGCTACAGGACGAAATAAGATCTCCCAGTGGAACTGGAGAGGAGGAAAAATTAAATCCAAAGAAATGAAACAGAAGTTGTATTTTTGTCAAAAGCAAATAAAATTTGTAAATACAATAAATGAAAAAAAAATAGGGCTTTAACTAGTGAGATTTGAATGCTCTCTCAAAACCATGGAAAACTTAGAATTAAGGAAAATGTGCCAGATTATGCTTGTGCCACCCCTGCTATATGAGAAAGTATGGAAGAAACACTCTAGTGATCCTCAGCTTCCAGAAATCCTTTACTTTTATAGGGTGTGGCAACTTAGAGACTGTAATACACATTTGATTGGAGTCTAACAGAATTGGCTTCATAGGAAAACCTTGCCCCTTCCAGCTCCTCCTCCTTTGAAGCAATCTGAGCCTCAAGTTCCTATAAATAAATAAGATCTGCCTGGCAGGATTGTTATGAGGACTAATAGATAAGGTGAGTAATGTAAAACAGCTAGCAGAGAGTCTGCCATGTAGCTCAAGAAATCAGAGTTATTATGATGATGTGTACTCTGTAAATTATCCATTTTCTTCTAAAATCTTCCTCTGAGTTATATCATGTAGAAATCATCACCTGTATTTGGCAGATGAGGAAACTAGAGTTTCAGCAAATTCATACTGCAGATCCAGATTCACAAGGCTGCTTGGTGTCAGACTATCACACCACATCTCCTACCCTGAGTCACTGTATGGCATCCATCTGGAACTCCCATGCCCTTATCTTGCTGTTGAATCTAGGCAGGTGTCCCTGACTCCTAACATCCTCAGGAAAGAGAAGAGCTGCTAAGCCCTGCCCAGCTTGGAAACTCTTCAAAACCCTGTCACTACTGGAATTTTTTTTTTTTAGATTGAGTCTCATTCTGTCATCCAAAAAGGCTGGAGGGCAGTGGCACCATCTCAGCTCACTGCAACCTCTGCCTCTTGGGTTCAAGCGATTCTCCTGCCTCAGCATCCCAAGATGCTAGGATTACAGGCATGCACCACCATGGTGGCTAATTTTTGTATTTTTAGTAGAGATGGGGTTTCTCCATGTTGGGCAGGCTGATCTCGAACTCCTGATTTCAAGCGATCCACCCACCTCAGCCTCCCAAAGTGCTGAGATTACAGGTGCGAGCCACCGTGTCCCACTACTGGAACATTCTTCCAGAGACTCATCTTCATGTTCTCTGTTGTTTTAATCTAATCACCTAGAAGGGAACCTGAGGAAGTGTAAGTTATTAAGTCACTTACCTGAGTAAGTTTAAGATGCAACCACGTTGGTCCCATGATAAAGAACAAGTTACACATGTAGCATCCATCTGCAAAATTAGACCTGTCCAAAGGAGAGTTCAGAGGCCCCAAAGTAGGTTCTGAGCTCTCCCCTCAGCCCCTACTTCTACCAAATGCTGCTTTCACACCTCATGTAAATCCACTCATCATAGACCCTCTCCCAAATAGCATCTCAATTCCTATCCTAGTTTTATATGGAAGAAAAGGGACTTTTATCCTGGTTAGAAGAGTCCGTGCATCCTTGAGCCAGGGAGGTAGTACATGGGCTCCTCCTCACAACTCACCACTTAAGTGGCGATGTTCCCTGACCATCTATAATCCCTCTCCAGTTTGGAGAGTTAGCCCTAGGTTTAAAATTTGGAACAAGGCTGTTAACAATACTAGACATAAATGCCTTCCTCCCAAAGCAGTGGAACATGTATAACTAGAGTTAACGTCACAGAGAACTAGCCTATAATATGTAAGTCATGCTACCCTTATCACACAGAGCTTTCTTTACAAACACCAGTGAAAAAGAAAATCATTTGGGATCCCATATAAGCTGTCTTTGCCTGAGGCTGTCAAGCAATGACTTCAGCAAAATTAACTAGTTCACTTAAACAACAACAAAAAGCAGCACATAAGATAACACCTAATTCCCCCCAGCCTCCAAACTCGGAGGCTGAATTATGAAAAGCAAAACAAAATAAAACAAAACCTTTATTATCCTGAAACTCTATGTCCTTACCCTAAGTTAATGATCAATGTACATTTTTTGTAAGGATCAGAGAGTAAATAGTCGAATCTTTGAAGGTCATAGTACCTCTGTCACAACTACTCAACTCTGCCACTAGAATAAAAAGCAGTCAGAGACAAAACATAAACAAATGAACTTGGCTGTGTTCCAATAAAACTTTATTTATAAACACTGAAATTTAAATTTCATATGCCTCACATATTACAAAATATTATTCTTTTGATGTTCTTCCAACCTTTTAAAAATGTAAAAAAAAACATTATTCCCTTGGGGGCAACACAAAAACAGGCAGCAGGGGGCTGGATTTGGCCCAGGGGCTATAGTTTGCCAACCCAGGCTCAAAGTCAGCACATATATTCAGATGACTCCTTAGCAGGAATCACTAACAGCTCAAAGATCAGCTTAACAGGGCTTCCTTTCTAGCTCCTAGTGTAGGACCTGCTTCCCAGAGGCCACTCCATGTCCACTTATTCAAAAAGTGGTACAACTTATAAAAATAGATCCAGAAGGTGACTTCAGGATTAGATGCTGGTGGGTTGCTTACAAAACCTCATCCTTATCCATTCTGTGCCAAATTACTGATCACATACTTCTCATTCATCCAAGTAAGTAAATTCTGCAAGTTTATGCCACTAAACTTTCCCACACACACAGTAGTCAAGGTTTCCACATCTCACCCTCAGCTTTAGCCTTTGCTTACTCTCTGGTTGCAAAACAGCAGGAATTTGAAGGGTAATAAAGTTAACATTCTCATCCCATAGAGATCAGAGAATGTTCCTGTCATCTATCAAGTAATTGAGACTCAGTGATGATAGCTTTATTAATTCATTTCTGGAAAGTAACAGTGTTAGGCATGAATAAACGTAAGAAGGGTGGAGAAGTACCACATGAAGCAAGTTTCTAACAATCAAAAAGTTTTGAAGGGTATTCCCATCACAGCATCATCATAAAGAGCACTGTGCATTGCATTTCAGTCCTTCTCCTTCCTCTCTGTCCTCTTCAATTGCTGAGGCATAAAAATGCTTATTAAAAAAAGGCAAATCACATATTCAAATAAGCAATTTTATTGCTTTCCCATAAAGTCCACAAAGAGCATCCAGCTTTTTGGATGTAAACGACCAGCCTGAGAACTTCAGATATAATCACCAAGGTCCACTGCACATTTCAGCTTTGAAATCATCCCGATGGTACAGATTCCAAAGCGTATTCTGGTGTGTTCCAATGGGGAGAAAGCTATATTTGGGAACAATCAGTGGCTTTAGGAAAAGTGGTACCTAATCAGGACAAGGTATTCTCATTTTAGGGCAGCGAATTTGGGTTTGAACTCCCAAAACTGTGGGTTGCTGCTTAAATCCTGGCAGTGAAGGTGATGGAGACAAAGGATAACCATTTTTCAAGACAACCCACCCACTCAAAAATACAACAACACACAAAGAACTGGCCAACTCAATGGCCAGAAACAAAGATATTCATTTTCGTATCTGAAGAGACCCAACTCCAACGCAAAGCCTCACTTTCAGAGCCTGATTTGAACTATTGCATTTTCTTGCCCGAATTTCGGAAGTTTCTGTATGTGTGGAGATTAAACCTTTGGTTTCACGACAGAGTACTCAGAAATCACTGCAAAGTTGTAATGGGGGAGGAGAGAGCACGACCTCTATGTTCTGGCAAAACAAACCAATTTCTAAAAGTTCTTTTGTCTTCCAAAATGTTAAACTAAGGTGACCAATTGTCCCAGTTTTCTAGGAACTGGGACAATTTCTGGATGCAGAATTTTCAGTCTTGAAACCAAGAGAGATTTTTTGGGCAAACTGTGATGAGTCAGTCACCCAGAAAGTCTCTTCTAGCCCATTCTTTGAATTTTGAATGCAACAAGATCAGGCACAACACCCAGTATAAGGATGGACACAAGCCCCCTGTGCTAAAGAAATAATATGATTCCTAGTGGTTTTAATGAAAATAACTACCCCAGAGCTTAAAAACAAAACAAAACCTAATGGTAACAGAAATGCTATGGATTATCTTTGGGCTATAAAGAAGAGAAGTTCATTCATTTGTGCCATATTTAGCTAATCCACATAACTAGAACCCAAATAAATGATCAAATGTCAGGGAGAGAGTGACAAAGACTATGATTAACACCTACAACCTAGAACCCCAAAACTCTGTCAGTAAAAGGGCTTCTTTCAGGGCCATCCCCAAGTCCCAAAGATTCTCGAAGACAAAAATTTACTATACTAAGGCAGTCGTCTGCTATCACAGCTGAGTGCCACACACAGGAAGGGAGGTCACTGTAAGTCACTGTAACTCCCTAATATACAAAATAAATTCAATGAAATATGAACTCATTCATTCCCAAGCAATTGACACCACCAACCACCTGTCTAGCTACTTTGCACATCCATGTTTGACTTTTAGGAGGAAAATAACAACCAACCAAGTTAAGTCAATGCCCAATCTTAAAAGTCCATGATGTATTGGACAGAGATTCAGGCCAATCACTTGCCCCTTTTTCTGGTTTTCTACAGTTCCAGTTCTAATGCGCATCACTGGCTTTCACAATGATGAGTTTTCAGCTCTGTGAGAGTCTTAGTTACTACAAAGACAGGGCTTCCATAGTCAGGCGAGTGACTCATCTTAGGAAGATTTACAGTAGTAATGACTGAAATCAAAAGGAGATTTTAACAATTCTTGACTGTTCTGATTAACCCAAATTTTTTAATATCTCACTCCTAACTATGAAAACTAATGTAAACAAAGAAAAAATTACTAAAAATTTTGTTATGGCTTAGCTGAGCCAGACAATTGGCTGTTATACAATAAACAGGAACTCTCCAAAATTACAATTCTATAGCTATTGCTGTCAGACATGCAGAAGATATGACAATGAACTAGATACTATACCAAGATTATAGCAGAGGTGTTTCTTCATGAGTCCTTAAATATTCCATCCAGGAGATTGGTAATTAATGCGTAGATAAGTACAGTTGACCCTTGAACAACACGGGCTTGAACTTCAAGAGTCCATTTCTATGAAGATTTTCTTCTACCTCTGCCACCCCTGAGATAGCAAGACTTTCAACCCTCCCTCTTCTTTCTCATCCTCAGCCTACCCACCATAAAGACAATGAGGATGAAGACCTTTATGATGGTGCACTTCCACTTAATAAATAGCAAATATATTTTTTCTTGTTTTTGATTTTCTTAAGATCATTTTCTTTTCTCTAGCTTACTTTTTGAAAGAATACAGTATATAATACATATAATATATATAATATATTAAATCAGTGTTAATCAACTGATAATATTACCAGTAAGGCTTCCGGTCAACAGTAAGCTATTAGTAGTTAAGTTTTGGGGGAAGTCAAAAGTTACACACAGATTTAACTGTGCAGGGGTCTGAGTCCCCAACCCCATGTTGTTCTAGAGTCAAGTATAATATATAAATAGACCCTAAGAAGTTGAGGATAAAATGGCAAAAACAGAGAAACAAACAAAAACAACTATAAGACAGTGCTTCCTACCTTCTTTTTGGAGTGGCTTCTTTCTTCCTCCTTCGTGGCTTTGCTGTTTTTTCCAGCACGGGACACCTTCTGGTCCCCAGACTGCTTGATGGTGATCTTGATCTCAGGTGGACATATATAGTTCTCCAAATTCTTTGGGGGTTTCTTAGCCCGCTTTGTGGTCTGAATCTTTAGCTTCAGACTTCCCTCTGTGAAGTTTGCCTCCTTGATAGAAAATTCCTGCTCTTCCAAACCATCTCCTGCCACCCATTTCTCACTGTCCGCATTGGAGTTGGAATCCACATCCCGCCCTGAGCCTAGTTCATCCTCCTCCTCTGGCTCCATGCGTTCTCCGGCCACCGGGATCCCCTTCCCAGGTCCTGGAGTGGAGAGCAAAGGTTCTCCTGCACAGCCAGGAGCAGCTGGGGGCTTGGCTGAGGAGACCGGCAGGAAGTCTGACTCGCCCCCTCTTTGCCGGGAGCTGCTTAAGGTCTCCCTGGACTCCATGACAATCTCTACAGTCTTCAGGAGTTCTCAGGAGGGGGAAGGGGAAAAGGGAAAAGGGAAAGGTGAGAAGAGAGGACACCCAAAATTCCAAGAACAAAATGGTCCAGTTGCTAGGGTCAGATTCCCAGGGATGGAGACACGATGAGGTGTTCAGAAGAGATCAGATCTGCAACTGAGAAGCAAAGAGACAGTTAGGCATGGCAGAAAGGAAAATGACCTCAAAGGTTACACAATCTAACTTCTAGAGGCCCCTTTCCACTTGTCTATGGCATCCAGAAAAAAAAAAAGTGATGGAAAAACATCTAACCAGAATAAGCACATCCCCAAATTAGATTTTACTAGAGCAGAGGGAAAAACACATTCACACATGCCTTCATAATGGATTGCTATTAATTTTATGGCTGTAGGCCCAAGAAAAAAGATAAGAGGTGCGAGTTCTCCAGCCCGGTAGCAAGCTAGAGGTTTCTTTATACTGAAGCTTCAGCCGTGAGTCACTGTTAAAACCAATCATGACGAAAGGGAAGTCTGAAGTATTGAGGCTCAGGTCTGCTGGAACTGTATTTGGTTGGCTTTTTGCACCACTTCTCTCTCACATATGAAGAACAGTTTGCAAAGCTGAGCACAACCCCCATGCTGCCTGGGCCAAACTCTCCACCCACTTGGAGGAGGGGCATTCAGCCTATCTCTTAACTGTTTTACCTTTATCATTTTTCACTATGCATTATTTCAATTATGCAAAGACCTCTCTATTTCTTCAAGCAAATGCAAAGCTTAGGTGTGAGGCTCACAAAAAGAAAATAAAAAGAGTTCAGTGGCAAATCTCTTATAACACTGTGATTAATGGAAAACAACCTCAACAAATGCTTCTACTGACATAAAAAGGAGGTATTTAATCATTATCAATTATTTAGATAAAAATAGCCTTTCTAGACAGTTGTAATTCCCTTTCTGGTTTCTTAAATGAAGTAGTATTGTATATCCACAGCAGCAAAGGAGAAAAAGGAAGAGAAGGAGCATTTTATAGGCCTGTGGAAGTGTCAGGAGTCCCCACAGGATCTTCCTCTCTACCTTCTTCCAAGATGAGAAGAGAAAAATCAGTTAGGCTCTCTCCAAACTATAACAGGATCAGCTAAACTTGCCTTCACACTTCTTCACCCCACGTTCCATTATTCCCAATTTCATACTCATAATTTTCAAAGCCCAAAAGGAAGCCCAAATGCTCACTCTCAAGAGAAAACCAAGAGCCCTGGGGCTACAAACATCACATCCTCCCGCCCTTAGGCTGTAGGCTGGATCACACTCAAGCCTTCTCAGCTGCTGAACACTTTAGTTTCCCAGCAGAAGACATAACTGTTCATCTTAGGTTTCTACCTCTGAGCCCATCAATTTAAAGAAGTGGCTGGCAAATGTGCCCAGCAGAAAATGCCCAACGCTGCCTGCAAAGCCACATTCAGAATAACCAAGAACTGGAAGTCTGAAGACCAGACGTTTGTCTTCTCTCTCCAGAATCAGCACATTTTTAGCTGACGCCCCATCAGGAAGCCAGCCAGGAAGGCAGCCCAGGCTCCAACATGGACCCTGCTCCCCAGAGAAGCCCAGGAGCATCAGCTACCGGAAAATGCCCAGCTTTGCAGAAAGATACATTTACAACTGCTTCCACTTCAGGGAAGATTCAATGAATACAGCTTTTCTAAAAAAGAAGAAGCTGCCTAGTGAGAGCATGAGCATCTTCACTGACACTGTTGAGCCAAAACTGAAAACAGCCACCTGTGACCCACGCTACAGGACGGACACAGTCTCCACTTTGGGAGGTGGGGAGAAGTTAGACCAGATGACACTTGATGTTTCTTTTACTGATAAGATCTTTGGTGTCATCTAGATTTATCTGCCCAATAACACACATCATTTTTAAAAAGTTATACTCAAGCTGACTTTACGGAGGCCTCTCTTACTAGTGTCAGACACCACCCCAGCTGTTGGAGACATCAATGTACCTCAGGGCATTTCCCCATTTGTCAAGTGGTAAGAATCCAGTAGGTCTTTCTCAGTGTGTATCCCAGATCCATGCAAATTGCAAGCCATGTTTTCTTATGGCAGTAATGTTCAGAGTCTATTCCCTTTGGCAGGAATCTCCAACGACATTTTAATTCTCTAATACCTACCTATAAAATCTCCCCAGGTAGATTTTAGGAGAAAAGGCAAGGCATATACATACAAAGTTCCTAAATGAAATCCATTTGGACCTTTGAACCAGAGTAGGGAAATGTATGTTACAGATTCTGTGATATAATAAAAGAAGGTGAACTCTAAACTTTAGATGAATTGATGGGCTTATACAGCGAATATATTATTAATATTAAGAAAATACCTTCCATTAAAAAAAGGTTCACTTCAGAGTGAAATAAATGAAACAATCATCTCTTACATTTAACTATGTGTACAAGACAAAGTTCCAAAACTTAAAATTCAAGTCATAAGAGATCCATAAAAAAAAAAAATTCAATTCAAAAATTTTTTTTCAGTTCTCCTCAAATCAAAATACTAAGATACAAGGAAAATACAATCTCTTTCCTCCAGGAAGTTATGCTTTTGATGGGAGATTTGACAAATCTCTCTAAAACAAAGCAGAACTTTATATGTACTATAAGAAAGGACAGAATCAAAAGGAAGAAAAAGTTTTTTCCACTTGGGCAAGGTGTAGACAGCTAGGAAACTACACAGAAAGGCTTCAAGGAGAACACAAGACAGATCTTTGATCTTGATGGAGGTTTCCTAGGAAGAGCAGGAAGAAGGAAGACGTGGCAGATAAAGGGAAGGCATGATGCCACGTCCCGGGCAGGTATGTGCAGGGTTATGCAGAAGAAAGAGGGAATTGATGTTTGGCTAGGAAGTATGGTAGAAACTGGAAACCTGTGAGAGATACGGCTAGAAATAAAAGGTCATGGCAAAGTCATGAACATCCTTGAATGTTGCGCTAATGAGTTTGGATTTTATCTTACAGGTAATGTGAAGCCATTTAAGGAATGGCAGCAAGGAAGGAATAATATCAAAGCTATGCTTTAGTAAGATAATTCTGGTACATGGTGTGAGGGTGGGATTCAGGGAAACTGATGTTAGAGGCAGGGGGCCATAAGAAGGTTCAGCTGAAATTTCCTTCATGTTGCTTGAAGACCCAAACCAGGGCAATGTGAGTATGTCATAATAAATACTGTAGGTAAAACAGTAATGCAGTTTCAAATAGCCTTAATCTTTAGGAATTCATCTATTCCAGACTTTTCATACTTGTCTCACCTTAAAAGACCAAAGCAAATTAGCCACCAACTTGCACTCACTACTCAAGTCAAACTAGTCTCCACAGCAATGTTATACATAGTTCTTTCGGTATTTTTCAAAATATACAGAATCTGTTCTTATATCCACTTCCTCTCATCCTTGCAATGCCGGCCACACAATTGGTGTTCGCTGAATGTTTGTTGCATGAAGGAATGAATAAACAAATGAATCAAAAGATCCCAAGCCTTTCCATATTTCCAGGTCATCCCCAAGTCTTCACTTCTCCATGGCAATATTCTGTAAACTCCAGACCATGGTGCTCACTCCTTGGCTGCACTGACATTGCACCCAGCTGTATAGTTCATCACTAAATACCAGCCTTGTATTGTCTTCTAGTTGTTTTGAGCATATAAATCTTATTTTTCTAACATGATTGCAGCTCAGCCTCAGGCTGAGACTAACTGTGGTTGTATAATGCTGACATTACCCATAGCACCCATTGCAGGACTAGGTGCTTGGAGGACTTCAAGGTTTTTTTCTGAATGAACATGGCTTCGCCCCCTGACAGCTATTCAAAGTCTTATAGTTCAAATTACTCCCACTGCAGCTCCACCCACCCAGGCAGCAGCCCTGGCTAAATTTGCTGCCTATCCTGAGGATTATAATCCAGCCCCTGGTGTCCATATGTGACCCTCATCTTAGAAAAATAAAATAAAATAAGCTTTCAAAAGAAACAGCAAAGAAACCTAACCTGTCTGTTTACTTCATCAGCACACAAAGCTGTTGTTCTCTTTTAGCTTTCTTCCCAGCACGTACCTGCCTCCTCAAATTCACAGTTCAGTTTTTTGGTGAGTCTGGGTGTCAACTGCGAGTCCTCTTGTGATTCAGCCCTGCCAAAACACGCGTGTGAGTACACGCACAGGCTCACGCACTCACGGAGTTGGGGAAGCCAAGGCAAGGTAAAAATGTTTTGCCTTGTCACATTCCAGCAGTCAGTGACTCCTCCTGAGGGGGCGGGCACACAATGGACACTCTGTACTTGGCTCAGGCCTTCAGTCCAACAAAAGTTAACCCTTCTATGACTGCCTGCAGGACTTAGGCAGGGCGGCAGTGGGGGCTGGGAGTGGAGGAGGATAGGAAAGATAAAATTGCTTAGGAGATAACAGCCTTGTCAGCCCCAAGCAAACAAAAGGGCAAGGAAAGGAAATAGATGTATTTGGAAAGAATACTGAGATAGGAGTCCAAAACTCAGTCTTTATTCCTAGCTCTGCTGTTCACAGGCAGTCAGATGCTAGACAAGCTACTCTGAGTCTTTTACCCATACTTTGTGGATCTCTTATGACCCACACTTGCCTTAGCAATGAATGGGTTGGGACTAAAGTCTCTTTCACACTCAACACTTTGTAATTTTGCCCTGCAGAGCCATAGACCTATGGGTACACTCCAAAATGAACAGCATGAACCTAGAGAATTATTTCTCCAAATGGCCAGGGGAATCCTGCTTGGCTAGATGTGTCTTATATCCAAATAAGTTCCAGAGTACTTCCTCCCTCCCCTCCAAAACTGCCAGATGGAATATTTTTTCCTAGTCTAAAATACATTCTCCAACTGGGGAACTCTTACTTATTCTGAAGCTTGGTGGAAATGCAAGTTCTTGAGCTCCACTTACTGAATCAGGGCTCCAGAGCTGGGGCCCAACACGCCGGTTTTTACCAAGCCCTCTTGGTGGTTCTGAAGGCCTAGAGTCAGAACCAGTGTCTTAGACTGTGCCTGGTCTATATGATTACCCTTGTCAAGCTGCTAGATCATATTATCGAGTACATGAGGGTATTTCTCCCTTACGGCAGTACTGTGAGTCTCCTGGGAACAGGCAGGACTTGGGTTATATTCATCCACATAATCCTAACACCTAGCACCATGCCCGACACAAAATGAACATTCAAGAAATGCTGGATGGCTGAATTAACAAATGAACAAAGCAACTCAAGCTGGGCTTCCCAGCATCATTCATTCACCTCGCTCTTCTGCTTTGCTCAGGTGCCATGTACATACAGGCCACTGTCATCCTGACTGTTGCTTTCCAAAAGGACAAGGTGGTAGAGATAGGGCCCTTAGTATATTCAACAGGAGCCAAAAGAAGTGAATTCCTGGCCTAGTTCTGCCACTTAGGAGCCCTCATAAGCCTCTTTCAGCCTCAGTGTCTCATCAACATAGTTGAAAAAAAAAATGATGGTTACCTGGCCTACTTCACTAGTTTATGGTTTTTACTTTTTAAAAATGTTTTACCGTATTTCTTGGTAGTAGAACTCCATGCTCCTTATTACAAAATAAACATGAACAACACACGCACCTCTTGGGTCTTAAAGGCAAACAATCCCAAATACAGGAAGAGTGCTCTGCTTCATTCCTGAAGTTTTGCAAACTTCCCCAAGCTCTTCATCCTCAGTCCTCCCTCGGCTCTGGACTGTGCAAATTCCCATACCACAAGGCATTTCTTTCATCTTCACACGTAAAAGACACTGGGTTGACTAGATAATTCTCAGGCTAGAACTTCTTGCCTCAAAACTTTGTAGAATGTCTTTCAGCATTTAAAGTAATGAAGAGAAAACAGAGGCTGGCCTGGTTTGGTTTCCTCTATAGGCAACTTGCTTTATGCGTTTATAATTGAAGACTTTCTTTTTCATTATGTTAGAATTTTATTAATGACAAAATGAGTGTAGTGTGGAGCTCTCTCCCTTTAATTTTCCTGGAACATAATGAGTCTTTTGCATCTGTAGATACAGGTTCTTTCTAGTTCAGGAATGTTCCCTTCAATTATTCCTTTGGCAATTTCTTCCATTAAAAGGTTCTTACTTCTTTCAAAGTTTTTCCTATAATTCTGAGTTTAGAGCTCTCATCTCTGTTCTCCATTTCTATCGTTTTCTCTCTCACTGCTTTTCTTTCCTTCTTTTGCCTTGTGGGAAAGCATACCCCAATCTGTTCTCCATAATACCAATTTGATTTGATTCTATTTTCCATGCCCCCTTTGCCTTTACTGACTTCACTGTGGATTCTTTAAATTCTGCAACTGCACATTTTGTATCCCTGCAATCTTTTACTTTATGCACCCACTTTTCAGTCGGCTCTAATGTCTTTTCATCACAGTATGCTCCCTCCTTGTTTCTTAATGTTTCCTCCTTGTTTCTTAATGCTCCTTTTCTATGGTTCATACTTCTTGTTGAAGATGCCAGGTAGCTTTCTGAAACTCTAATGTTGCTGTTGGATTAACTAATTTTCCTGATATTGTTCCTTTAACTCGTTTTAAGTGTTTCTTCTACCTCAGGAGGCCTTGTGTTGGATTCTGTTTCTTTGCTCCATGCTCTCATGAGGAGAGAGTCTAACCTACAGAGGAAGTACTGGACTACAGAGGAAGAACTGGACTACCTTCTACCCATTGTGAAGCCAGTCACATCCTCCTCTTCAAGTTAATCCTCTTATCAGAGACCATATCAAGTTCTAGTGAACAGTAACGAGGATGCACTGAAGCTAGTGCCTACGGGCTCATAAGAGCCCACTGTGTGTATCTCTCCCCAGCTCCACATTCAGTGGCATTAAGTTGGTAGCTTAAAACTCAGCCATGGGGCATGGTGGCTCATGTCTGTAATCCCAGCACTTTGGGAGGCTGAAGCGGGTGCATTACCTGAGGTCAGGAGTTCGAGACAAGCCTGGCCAACATGGCGAAAACCCATCTCTACTAAAAACACAAAAATTAGTCAGGCATGGTGGCACGCACCTATAATCCCAGCTACTCAGGAGGCAGAGGCAGAAGAATCACTTGAACCTGGGAGGCTCAGGGTGGAGACAGCCAAGATTGTGCCACTGCACTCCAACCTGAGCAAGGGAGCGAGACTCTGTCTCCAAAAAAAACCAACCAAACAAACAAACAAATAAATAAATAAAACTCAGCCATGGTGGGAGTGTTTACACCATAAGAACGAGCAAACTTTACAAGCCAGTGCTTTTAAAAAATCTGGAGTGTTAAGCATATACTAGAATACCACTGAGAGTACACATCCATCCACTATCGTGTTGCTGAACTGAGAAGAGTCTTTTCTGTTGGATTCACAAAACCAGCTGAACAGCTACACTTCACAATATGCCCTGTGACAAAGACTCCATGCTCACCTCAGAGCTTTACTTGAAGCAACATCTCTGCCCAGAAGTCAATGCCCTACTTCCACTCCTCCCAGAACTCCCCTTCCCACTCTTGTCCATTTGTTTTCTGAAAGCTATAGTCTTTGAGAATATGCATAATGACATCAGGGAGGGAAGTCTTTAACTGGCTTTGTTCAAGCTTCCCATACAGTAGACTTGATGACTGCCTGCTTTTCTGGTTGACAGAAACCGTGCATCTTCTGATTAAGAAGGCAAACGGTGTAAAAAGATGGAGTGTGATCCTACCTAATTACAGATGAGGAAGAGATTGTATTTTTCACCTAGACTCACTGGCCTATAGTTATAAGAATCTCTTGTCAGATTCCGGCAAGAGACTGACTGTCTGACTTTGGCTTTGGGAGTGGTTGATTATTCATCCTTCTTTATGTCTTCTAAGGTATTTTGGTGGGGAGTCACAACTGACTTCATGAGACTTTGCATGCACCTGGAATCTTCCTCTTGCTCCCCTGGAGTTAGCTCTTCTTCATTACTCAGGCTGAGGTTAAATGCCTCTTCCCTGAGCATCACAAACCAGATCATAACTCACCATTTTGTGCCTTTGTAGGCTAGAACTTGTCTTTCCTAGCATTTATTATATAATTAAATATTTGCGCCATTCTTGGTTTCAAACTCTGCCTTCTCCACTAAATAAGCCCTTGAAGGTAAGATCTGTGCCTATTTGGCTCACCATGGTCATCCCCAGGGCCTGGCACAGTTCCTGATACAGAGAGACACTCCAAATTATTCGTTCAGTGAATGCTGAATGAGAGGTCAGACAGACACCACTTGACTCAGGTGCCTATTACTGAGTAATCTTTCCGGAATTCCTTCCTGCTGCAGAAACACCCAGAGTAAATGCTCCATCAACACTGGTAAATCCAGCAAGTGTCCCAGCTCTTACCTAGCTCTCAATCGGCAAAGGCAAGAGCAGCTCTACACCACGGTTCTCTGACCCTGCAGATACATCAACTGTCTACAGCAAAGGACAAAGCTCCTGCTTAGTGGTGTTTTTATACTCTGCACTTGCGTGGTATGTTCCTGATCACATTTTACCTCTTCCAAGCAGCATTTCCAGAGTACTTCACATACCACATGCTCTAGCAGCATCTCATAAGCTGCAGATCTCCCAAGTCCCACTGATGGGCATTACTGTATATGATTCCCTGATAGGTCCTCTGGTTGGCTGGTCCTTTCTCTTTTCTCTACATGGTTAACTCTTGTTATCCTGCAAGAATTGGGTCACGTTTCACCTCCTTCACGGAGACTGGTTGGACCCTCCTTTTCTACCTCTTCCTGCATACACATGTGCACAGACATACACACAGACAGACAGACAGACAGACAGACACAAACACACGGTCTTTCTCTCACTTCCCTGGTCATTCTGCTATCACAAAGCATTTGGCAAGCTCCGTTTCAGCATTTTATTTACCTGTCTATCTCTCCCACTAGACCATGAGCTCCGTGAGGACAGGGCTATATTTTAAATGCGTCTCTGCACAGTTCGAAGCATAGAGAACACTGGGAGTAACCGTCCAACAGTAAATGTTCAAGACATGTTTCTCCTTAAAAAGAAAAATGGAAGCAGTTCTGATTTGATGTCATAAGTTTAGATTTCTTAGCCTCTCTTTCCCACTTAGTAATTGTGTTCTTAGGAAACATTTTTAATCTTTGCAAGTCTCATTTGGAAATGGGGTAATAATTCTACCTGAAGGGTTGTTTCAAGAAGTAATTAAAGATAAATGAGATAATAATTATGAAAGAACATACTGGGATCACCTTAGTAAGTGTGCAAATTTTTTTGTTACATTTGATTTACTTCTATAGTCAGTCACCACTCCAGCATTTGGCTAAGTGCTGCCCTCTCTTCTAAGACTCCAAGTCAAGCCCTGAGGGACAAGAGTTGAAGACCAACCTCCTCCATCTTCCTACACAGTGAGAAGCACAGACAACTAGTTTCCTTTGTATCTGCTAACCTGATCATTTAGCTGTTGTTTGATTATTGCTCTTCTCTTGTTTCCAGTTTGTCTCATGGAGGAAATAATACTGGGTACAGTCAGGAATTCCACATTCCAATCCCTCCTCCACCATTTAGAGCTGGTGGCCTTGGGCAAGTTCCTTTTTCTCCCTAAGTCTTCCCATCATTATATGTAGAATTGGGATCAGAGAACAAGAGTTCAGCTCTGTGGCCCCTTCCAGCTCTGACATTCCCAGGTACTGAGCCTTGTCTCCTCAACGAGAAGCCCTTCAAAGCCAGGGCTGGTACCTTTCACCTCTTTTTCAGATTCTGCTGACTCTGGCTGGACTGGCTGAGCCTAAGACAAAACTAAGCATATGCTATTGTTCTCTGTACTCAGGGATCTCTATGATAAGGAAAGGAGATTAAACTTCTGAGACCTGAGGTCTAACGTACTATCCATTAAACAACAGTTCCAGCTCTAGCTGCAAAAAACAGTGTCTCCTCTGGGAACCAATAACACAACACAACAGCATGACCCTTGTGTCTTTGCTCCCTGGGGAAAAATCTCTACAGTCCTGCCTGGGCCAATCAAGTTTGCAGGTTGAGCTCTGGCTTTGATGAGTTACTTGTGCCTGTGTTCCTCTGTGCAGTCAAGGAAAAGTGTTCTGTAGTGAAAGGGTGGGGAGGGGGGTGGTTAAACATTACCACTAACTTGTGCTGAGCTCTTTACAGTCATTGTCAATTTAATTCACACAACAGCACTGTGATGCAGAAGATCTTGTCCTCATTTTACAGACCTGGAAATTAAGGTCCAGAAAGGTTAATGATTTACTCAAGAGCACACACTTTCTGTGCCAGATTCACAATCAAATAGAGGTATATATGATTACAAAGCCTCTTACTTTGACATCATGAGGTATCTGAAACACAAAGTGATGCCAACTTTTGACCAAAAGTTATTAGTTGCTTCTACATATATGAGTTCTAAAACCAGTGTGCCATCTGAATTGCCACGTCACTTAAACTCTCTTAGGCATCAGTTTTCTCATCTGCCTTTCCTAACGCTCTTCACAGAATCTTGCAGGAAAAAAAAAGGTAAATAATATGTGCAGCACAATGCCAAAATAGGTTAAATATAGTAGATTTGAAAGAAGTAACTGTGACCAAAATATTTCCTGTCCACATAGGATGGAGAGATTCACATGGTAAAGAAAATAATCTGAATTGTTAACATATATCAGGTATTCTCTAAGTTTATTTACGTTTTTCATCTGATTTAAGTTTATTATACTATTTAACCATGATTTATTCTCTGATTTTAACCCAGAGACATATCCATTTTACAGATAAGAAAATTAAAGTTGAGGGATGTGTTGAAATCACAGGAGAAGTGGTGTCTGACTCCAAATGTTATTTTAACCATAGAGCCACCAGTCTTCAAATACTCGGTATTACTGGTCCCTGAAAACTCTGGTCCTCCACCACACCATTTGCAAATTGAGAATGCAAATGGTAGACATATTTGGAGGCAATGAGGATAAACTGAACACTCTAACATATTAATAAAGTCTTTCAAAGCTTTCTAACTTTCACCTCACTACCTGTTCAGTTTTAATTCAAATTCCTTGACTTCTCAATCATCTGATTCAGCCATTGCTTTGTTCATCGTCATTTCAACATAAAGCATAATCTGGCACATAATATGTTTGTGCTTCTGCTGCAAAGGTGATGCTAAGCATACCAGAGAACTAAACAAATACTAGCTCCACTTCCCTTTCTCTGTGATATACCTCCTCTAGCTATCTTGTACTGTCATTAAACATTGCCATGTTACTGAATCTTCTATATTTCCTTCTCCAATTATACATTAAACACTTGGAAGTAAGTACCAGTATCATAGAGTTTTATGTTCCCCAGAGTGGCCCATCCCCATTCCAAATGCTTATATATCATTTCATTTCTTATTCTAAAGTTACCTCTTTTGAACCCCAGGCTGAGGAGTTGGTAGCGGACAGGACCTAGCAGCGGGAGGCAGTCAGCTGTCAGCATTCTTTCATGTGTGGTATGTGTGGAAGTCTCTGACAGGCACACCCACCTGCTCCCCAAGACTGCTCTTCCTGCACTTGGAAAGCTGTGGGCATGCCTCCCAATTTCAGCTTAGGGGAGATGAATCCTTGGCCTGTTTCTCACAGGACACCATCCCATCTGTCTTGCTGCCTTACACTCCACAGAGCCCTATGCTGAACTGTTCTCCTTTCTGCCTCTACATTCCCAAGTGGATGATCTTCCCTGGTGCTCCATACCTACCCAAGACTATTCCATTGTCGATGACTCAGCTCAAGTTCCACCTACTCCTGGAAGCTTTCTCTGATCTGACTAACTCTTGGAGATACTAATTCCCTCGGGCTCCCACTACAATTCAGCATTTAGGCGTACAGGGCTGGCTGCTGCTCCTCCTCCCCTGGTTTTCATGAGCTCGTAGAGTATCTTTCACTCCATCTCTTGGGATCCCCACAGCACGTATCAGAGTCTGGTCACAATCAGTAATAATGTCAATGAACAAACCAATTTTTGCTAAATCAGAGAGTTGGAAACTTGATTAGTTTGAATTATAACAGGTATATTGAGTCCAAAATAGAGGGCCCTGGGTTTTATCCTTCTCTTTGTGGACAGAAGACCTCAGACCATAAAGGTGTCTGCTGTAGGGGTGTCTGCCCCTCAGTGTCAGCCATCTTCAGGGCTGTGCTGCTTCTGCGAGATGCAGTACATGTTCAAAATTAGTATGTGTTTCCTTGAGGCAATTCTCAAATCACATTTGAACTCTGTCCCCCTGCTGCCCCTATGCCAAAGCTATTCTACCCACCAAGAATGTCCCCTTGTTCTACATCTTCCATCAAATCCTAAATGCATACTCTGAAATCTTCCCTGACTATACCTTAAGCCTGATCACACAAATAGCAAAATTCCATTTTGGATCATGCTCCTACTTTGGCTGCAGAAGAATACTTTCCATTTCAGCAAAGCACGTATCTGCAGATACACTGCCCACTCTGCCAGGACAAAAGCCACATCTCATAGCAGGTCTTTCCCAACCAAGTATACCAGGCACAATGGCTCACACAATCTGCAATGCTGATATTTTAATAAATATTTGTGGATCAAAACACCAATCGCAATAGAGCTCTAAAGTGTAATGAGTAGAAAGGTTCACAGAGTTTCACATCAAATCATCCCTTTTAGTCACTACTATTAATCAATACTTTTTTAAAAATCAAAGGTCTTCACCAGGCATGGTGGCTCACGCCTGTAATCCCAGCACTTTGGGAGGCCAAGGCAGGCGGATCACAAGGTCAGGAGTTCGAGATCAGCCAGGCCAACATGGTGAAACCCTGTCTCTACAACAAATACAAAAAATTAGCTGAGCATGGTGGCGCACACCTGTAATCCCATACTTGGGAGGCTAAGGCAGGGGAATCACTTGAACCCAGGAGGTGGAGGTTGCAGTGAGCAGAGATCATGACAGTGCATGACTCCGTCTCAAAAAAACAAAAAGAACAAAAAAAGAAAAAAAAATCAAAGGTCTCATTGCTCAAATAACAATAGGTCACAGAAAGAGACACCAGCAACTGTACGGGACCTGCCACACAGATTTCACTATTCTGCTACAAGCATATTGGTGCCCCCATTGCTTCTGATGAGCTACTATGTTGGCTGCATCAAATTCAGCTTCTCCATCTCAACCATTCTCCAAGCCACAAATTCAAACTCCAAGAAGCTCCTTTCTACTGACAGAACTGAAAATCATTGGCAGATAAAGGGAATATTGAAGAAATTGCTTTTTACTAAATTTGGCTAACAATATTACAAGCTCCTTTTTCATCCCTAATCCTTTACTAGATCCTGGGGTAAAAGCAACTGTAGCATTTCAGTGGCTTGAAAAGGCTTCCTCTTCCTAAATATCCAACCAGTATGCTCCCAGGTACTTCATCAATCCCACAGAACTTTTACATTACCTTAGGCCAAAGCCCAATTTCCTTGATCCTACTCCAACCCAAATCAAAGAAGGCTCTGGTTTTGCAGACTGTAGGTCACTGTATCTGATCTCAAAATGCACACAAAGCAACCTATTGGCTATTATTGAACACAGGCTGCAATGTGGCAGGGCAGACCAGGTGCTGTGGGGAGGGAGAGGACATCCCAGGAACCCAGGAATGGCCCGAGACTTCATGCTCTTTAGAATCTACATGGAGAAATGACATCCAGCCCCCTAGATCCATGACATGAGTAAAGTATCCATAGCAGGGTTTCCAGATGCCACCTGACAGGAAGCAGCAGCAAAGCCCAACTACAGAATATATTCTGGACTTCCTAGAAACTGTCTTCATCTGTTCCGTCTCCCTTGATTCAAGTCAGTTATTTTACCAAAGAGAACCAGTTCAAAAGAGATGTGGATAATGTAATCCCTTTCTTCCTTCCACATTACTTTTAGTGGTATGTTCTCACATTCAGCTCACCATTGCTTCCTCTCCCCTTCCCAGTCCTCCAAGACTGACTCCAGTGTTCTAATGAGTGCTCACCCCAATTCTACTTACCCCAGGCGCACCACCTTCCCTTTCTGTAACTCTTTCAGCCCATCAAACATTTAGCAAAGTGCATAAATCCTCGGTGGGATTGGTTTGGACAGTTGTTGAGGGTGTCTTTAAAGGGATTTGAGGAGCTCTGACCTTTAAGAAATCCTTAACATTCCTAGGACACCTCTAGCTATAGAATCACAGAATTTTAGAAGGGACACTCTATACCAATCCAAACTTTTTTACTGTACAACAGTAGAAAGGCAATGTAGCTTGTCCCACATCATATGCTAATAGGTGTGAGCCCAGGCTGCTTTCTGCCTCAGACTTCTTGACCTCTTAGGCCAACCAGTTGCACCCAGCCTCCTCAGCCTTCTCTGTTTTCCACTGTGGCCAGACTCACACCATCACTGAAGAGCGGAAAAGCACTTGGACTTAAGCAACAAAGATGACTGTATGGTTAAGTGCCAAAATGAGCAAGATGGACAAAAAATACAATTGGAATTTTCAGAGAAAGTCAAGAGCTATGTGTGTTAGAGTCACAGTGAGACTCTGGTAGGCACTATTATTATTAATAAATATTTGATGACTGAATGAGTGAATCGGTGACTGAAAGGATGCACATTTGGTAAAATATGCTTAACTCTTAAACTTTAAGGGAGAAACTTTGGGTTGATAGCCCCTGAAAGGCAGCCGAAAATATAAAAAGCCATTATCATTGGCTTAAAGTAGTTACTATTCACACTGTCTATACTGTGTTGCTTCATAATGCAGAGCATTAATACACCTTAAACAACACTGACTTTCAATATTCTGTCTCTTCATAAATGCTGTGATTCATTCAGGAAACAAAAAAATCATTCATAAATAAGGTTCAGGGCTGTGTAGGAAAACCTGTCCCCTTCTTTAAGGGCTCAGAGCTTGGGGGTGTAAGTGACAACAAACAGCAAGGCAGCATGAGCTGGGTGCCTTGCTCTGGGAACTTGGGATGAGGAGCTGAGAGCTGGGAGGAAAGAACTAGTTAGCCCCCAGGGAGGAGGCTGGGTGCAACTAGTTGGCCTAAGAGGTCAAGGCTCTGGTTATAAGGGACCAGTCAGGGCACTTTCCACCTGGAGGTGACAACACAGAGACAGCTGAGGTGTGGAGGCAGGAAGATGTTCAGAATGTCCAGAGTCAGTGAAGAAACCAGTCTGACAACAGAGCCTCGGGCATATTGCATAAAATCGGGGTTCAATCGAGAACACTGCAAAGTGCCTGCTGCTGGCTGCCAGACAGGGCAAACCAGCTCTCATGAGAAAGGGTAAAAGGAGGGACACAGAAGAGTCAGGGAACAAATGGGCTGTGAAGAACTTTCCTGATTCTGGAGAACTTACTGGATTTGCTGGGACGGTGGCAACCCTGCTATTAGTTCTTTTCTTTAGAGAGGCTAGAAATTCTGTCCTGAGTGCCATTGCTTAAGTACTGCAGTTTCCTGATGGAAAACCTCCCCCTCATTCTCTCCACCTTGCCTCCCCTCCTTATGTATTTGCATATCTTTTTCCTTTTCTCTTGCTGATCCTTAACTCAAAGAGCATTTCCCAAATACTGGGACATCTTTGAGTCCAACTGGATGTTACCTGAGACTTTGAGTCTCAAAAAGCACATGGCATAGTAGGCATCTAATAATTCAACATATACAGTTATATGGACATCGGTTGAATTATTAGAACACCAGGAGCCCTTGTGAGCATTTCTGATCACTCCAAGGGGTTATTAATTACTGGGCTATGGCAACAATAATCCCAGGCACCAGTTTCCAGGAGGCAGCATGAAAATCCTCCCAGAGTTCAATTACAGAAATTAGCTGGTATTATTTAATCCTTGTAACCCCCATGAAGTAGGCAGGGTAAGCATCTTTATCTTTATTTTACTGATTAGGTTCCGGAGGCTCAGAGAGGTTAACTGACTTGATGGGGGTCATTTAACTGGGAAGTACGGGGACACGATCCAAAGCGGATCTTGTCACTTCAGATGTGAGGCTCTTCACACTTTGCCACAGCCGTCTGGCCCCAGGTTGGCCACCAACTTGTGTCATTTCAGGCAACCCAGTGTATCAGTTGCCTCATTCTCTGAAAGGAGATAAAATGCTTATCTGGCCTTCCTCCTTAGGAGAATCAAGGGGGCGGAAGCCATATAAAGATATTTTTGAAAAGAACAAAATGCCATGCATATGAAAGGGGGTATTTTTGGTGGGAAAAGATAAGTTGGATCAGAGAAGCATTTTTCCAAGCTGACAAAGTTCTAAAACTCTTATCTGCTCACCATTCATCCCCTATTCTCCCTCAGCACTTGGAGTGGCAGAGCCTCTGCCTACCTGAGGGTCAGCTCAGCTGGTTTTGCCTACAATTGTTTTACCCGGGTCTGCTGATCATTAACCATCACTGGGCTCCTGGGAGGGGGTGGCGGCTACCTCCCAGAGGACTCTGTGGACTTCAGGGCTGCTCACATTCTTTACCTGGTATCATTTGCTGTGAACAGGGTAGGAAGTCAACTGCTGGTTTCTAAGCTAAGGGCCATTAAAAAAAATAATAGTTCCTCAGCCAGGCGCGGTGGCCCACGCCTGTAATCCCAGCACTCTGGGAGGCCAAGGCAGGTGTATTACCTGATGTCAGGAGTTCAAGAGCAGCCTGGCCAACATGGTGAAACCCCGTCTCTACTAAAAATACAAAAATTAGCCAGGTGTGGTGGTGGATGCCTGTAATCCCAGCTACTTGGAAGGTTGAGGCAGGAGAATCACTTGAACCCAGGAGGCAGAGGTTGCAGTGAGCCAAGATCACGCCACTGCACTCTAGCCTGAGTAACAAGAGATAGACTCTGTCACAAAAATTAATTCATTAATTAATTAATGGTTCCTCAACCTTAGATGGTACCCTCTAATGGGGGGGGAACCCTCCAAAAAAAGAGCTGTTCCGGACTGAACCTACAAAACTTCTAAATCAGAACAGTAAGGACCAGAAGCTTCGACTCAGTCATCTATGATCACAGTCCCCCAAAACCTTCTGCAGCCCTGACATGATGTATCTCAGGGGGGGCATCAAAATCTAATAGAAAGTTCAGTAAAAAGGAAAAATGAAAACTCAGAGCTAAGCAAAAGTGCAGATTGGCATCATTTTTCTGCATTCATGAATTGTAGTCTGTGGACATCCTGGTGTGTTTTCTTTCCTGCACTTCTCAGGTATATGGCAGGCCAAAGTATGTGCAACTTTATGAAGAGTTTGTAAAACACCAGGGTTGCCTTTAAAAACCACTCTAAAAGAAGCCCAAACTTACGGCAATAGGCATGATGGTAGCACTCCTTATTCCTGGCCTAAAACATTTTGGGAAACTCACTAGGTTTCAACACATGCCACAGGATAGGAATGGAATTGGATTGTTTTGCTCCCTTCACAGGAACCCCAGGACCAGATAAAATGATGTGCATCGAGACCTCTGTGATGCTTCCTTTCTTCAGCCCAGCGCTGCTAACTCTCCAGGGCAGCCTCCTGTCCTCCCACTACCAGCCCCTGATAGGACTCTCCCATACACTGAGTGCCTGAACAAACTCAATAACACTATCTCATTTTTAAAGCACTGCAACTCCTCCTTACAATACTAATGTGTTCATAATAATTTACCCCATTCTTCTGGCAGAAGCAAAACTGAAGCAACTTGAAATGCCATCAGCAAAAAGTTATTTATTTCCCATTCCTGAGCATCAGAGAAAACAGGGTTTCATTGGCTGGATCTGCCTTCAATAGCTTTCTGGTTTCAATTTAAACTTCAAGTCTCCAAGGAAAAAAACTGGCATTCTGGGAGGTCCAGGCCCAGCCAAGTTTCAGTGTCTCCACAGGAACCCAGAAAGGATGCCCTATCCAGCTAGCTATTTCTCATCTGCTTCCTTTTGCATACTATATAGAAGCTTTGGAGCAGAGATTGAAGTACAACTAAAAATAACGACCACATTGAGAGAACTCTCCTCTCCCAGAGGTACACTTTTGTGCCAGATAAGTATCGATTCATCCCATAGAGGAATTCAAAGTTAAAAGGAGAAATGGAACAGGGAATCCAGGGGAAAGTACCTATCTATTTATTTCTTTTTCAGCAAAATCTTGCCTCCTGCCTCTCCCCACTCACCATTTTCAACTAAATCCTAAGACACTCCCAAGCACTGTTTTCCTTTTTCCCCAACCCTCATTTAGATCAGGTGATTTACAAAGTAGCTCACTCCGAGTAAGGCAAGTCCATGACCAGAAGCCCTTATGGCAGCAGGGCCTGTGGTTAACTTAAAGATACCTCTAAGTTCCCCTGTGCGATGTCCAGAACTGGGCCTTCCAGCAGAGCCTTCCTATGTAACATTCTGATGTTAACACACAAAAGATCAAATTACAGCCCTTCACTTGCCTAGCCCTCTCATGAACATATAAGGTAGTTGATATTTTCCCCCAAGCTAGAACCCCTTCTTAACCGACACTCCTGCCTCTCAGACCCTCCTCCTTATGTTCGCTGCAAGCCATCCCCTCCCCCACCTCCAGTTTGTTTATTCCAGAGACACATCTATTTTCCCAGCTAAGAGAGACGAGTCCCTTTCCCTCCTCTGGCTCCCGAAGGCGCATTCGCTCACCACCTCCTCCCCCAGCTCAGCTCAGGTTACTGTAGTGGCTAGCAACTCCCACAGCCCAGGTCTAACACCAACTCAACTTCCCAAGACCAATAGTTTGTTTTGGTTTTGGTTTTGTCACCTTAATGGGGGAGGAGAGATCTTGTGCCAAGCAACACTCTGGGTACCTGGTCTCCATATCTTTTGGGGCTACATTCCCTGCAGTTTGCAAATACTCTGTTTAAGCACACTTGATTTCTTCTTCCTCTTCCGACTTTCCCCCAAACACTCTGTCTTAATACCCTTTTCTGGGAACAGGCAATGAGACTAAACACAGGGGAAAACAGCACCTCACCTTCGCTCTGAAACCTGGGAATCGCACGTCAGAGCAAAACAGCTCATGCCTCCCTCAGGGTTGAGGATGGTAGAAGCCACAGAAATCATGAAAAAGGGGAGGGAGTAACCTGGGATTGTAAACTAGCTACATCTTAAAAGTGCTACAAACTTTCTCCTCCCTCACACGCCCCTGGCTGGTTGCTCCGCCTTCCCATCCCAGCTGGGGTGTGCAAAGGAAACTGTCCCAGGAATGCCCAGGTCTGGTCCAGTGTTGCAGATGTGGCCTGCACACAACACTGCCCGTCCTCTCCAAATACCTCTGCTCTACCCCATCCCCTTTCTCCCACAACACACACTTACATGCTTTGCACATGAAGATGAATTTGGATGGGGCACAGGAGATATACCTATTTACTAAAGGAAGGTAAGAGATGGTGCCAAATTGGCAGATAGTTTTGGTGACAATACAGAGACTTCAAGAAATTAGTTTTTAGTATAAATCTACAGAAAAAGAAGAAAAACAGGATGAAGAGTGAAGGAATGAACAGAAAAAGAAGGAAAAAGAAGAGAAAAACAAGCAATGCCAGTGGACTCCAACTAAACTTTAAGGGGAAAGGTGTGGATAGTTGGCAGGAGGTGGGGGGAGTGTAGGGGCTGGAAGGGAAAGGTATCTGCTGTAGAATTCCAGAATAAACTGCCCTTTTGGAGGAGAGTTTCTGCAGGGATAAAGAGACACACAAATTGCCCTTTTAGCGTTAGATGTCAACCGTGAGATTATCAGGACAGTTTATTTGAAACGGAAACGAATCGGAAATCCTTCCCACAACAGTCCTTTTAGACAGACACACACCCTGAGAATCCAACACAGACACACATAAAGAATAAATGCAGCATCAGGGGGCAATAAGAACTCCCTTTCCACACTCCCAATACCTCTAGCCTCATCTATTTCCAATTGCACAACTTTCAATCTCCAATGAAAATATTTCCAGTTGGATCCGATTTCAGACTTGTAGTAAGCGGTCTGGATGGGGGGGCGGGGGGAATAGGTGCTGTACTGTGCAGGGGAGGGGGGCTGGAAGACAGTATTTCGGCAGTTAACTTATTTTTTTTAGAACCAGCATGCTCTACCGATCAGAAATTGCTATTACCCAACAATGCTTCCATCACAAACAGACACTGAAAACAGCATCCCCGTTATCACCATCTTGCTAAAGATCTGCCCGGTCCAGTTTACCTGACTTTGTCCCTGCGGAACTTCTCAGACAGTATTTCGGTCAAAGAGAAAATGGTTTGGAAGACAAAAACAATAAATCGATACCGAAGGGTTCCCTTTCCGGAGTGATTTCCCACTGGAAACCACCGAACCGAACGGGGAAGCCTGCCGTTCATTCCCAAGCCCACGGCTCCTCTAGAAACGCACACAATGCGTGCTTTCAAAACGGCATTCGTCTGCTTTTAAGGGAATTCCTATCTTTTCAGAGTCCCAAAACCAGAGAGCATAAGAAAGAGACTCAAATCCATTGATTAAGATTTTTAAGAAAAAGACTAACACACAGCCACAACACAAGCACACACCAACCTTCGCCGGCTGGACCACTTCTTGCCTGTTCTTCTTTCTATTAACGACACGTTAGATTCTGATACATTCCCCCCCCAAAAAAATCCAACTAGGTTACAATGTAGCTCTCTAGCTCCACTTAACCTGCAAGTTACAAAGAGAGAGAAAAAAAAAAAAAATCCTGCCTTCCCACCCCTTTCCTTACCCCCACCCCCTCCCCCTCCCGAGTCCACTCCACCAACGCCAAACCCGCCAGCCCCGCCAGCCGGCGGCAGGACCGAGGGAGGGTGCAAAAGGCGGGGGGCGGAGGGGGGGGGAGATCAGATTAGGCGAAACTCAATAAGCTCCCAGCCCTCCAGCCCAAAGCTTCCACCATCGCCTCCACCAACGAGCCACTCCAATTGAGCCAGCATCGCCGCCCACCCGCCGGCCCGCCGGAATCGCGCCCATCTCCTGCAACCTCGCCCGGACCGGCATCCCGCCCCCTCGGCCCGGTCTCCCCCTTCCCGCCGGGTGCAAAGTCAAAGACCCAGCAAGGCGACGTGAACTTTTGCATGCAGGGCACACACGTCGCCCCCGGTTCCGGGCGTGCGGGGGCCCGCGGCGCAGGGGGAGGCTGGGC
>NW_012116254.1:1302713-1348884 GCF_000951035.1 Colobus angolensis palliatus | reverse complement strand
AGACTGAGCGGCCGCGGGGACCGCCGCGGGCTAGGCGCGTATTCCTGGGCTCAACACTGCCACTGTCTGACACAACAGGAGCAGTGTCGGGGGGGGTCCTGCGCGCCCAGACGTGAGCTGTGATAGGCTCTCGAAACTGGGCGCATTTTTTTTTAACCTGGTAATTACATTTCACTTTCAGGGGTTTTTCTGGGTTTTTTGTTTGTTTGTTTTTTTGTTGTTGTTAAGCGACTTGTATGCATTCTGATCTCGTGCATTTTCTCGTTATTCACGAGAATTGGACACTTGATGAAGGGAAGGACCCGGAGAGATGGCAAACGCACACTGGCATGCAGTTGTCTTCAGGGTGGTGGGAATGAACAAAGTGGAATGTCTTCAGTTCTTACAAAATGTGGTGGCATTTTTAATCTCTGAGTGTTTGTATTTGGCCTACAAAGGGGGTCTTTTCAGGGAAACCGAGGAATGGAACCCTTCAGAGACATGTCTACATAATAAAACAATGTAGGATAGATACGGATTCGGGAAGGTCTGCAAATGGTTCCGTTTAAAGACCTTGAAGTAAGGTTGACTGAGAACTCGGATTCTGAGAGGAATCCTTTCACGTTCTTCATGAGAGTTTTGGGCTGTTTGGACTGAGGAATGATTTGGAGGTGAGTCGGGGGCATTCCCTCACTGAGGCCTTCAGTGGCTGCCTCCTTGCATTGGCTGCTGGTTTGAGTTCCTTCACAGAACTTCTTCGTCAAGTTTTTCATAGGAAAGCTGCAGTGAAGTGGAGTGAAAGAGACTGTGAACTGAAGGGTGAACCCCTTCCAGCCCCAATCCCATCCCGTTTCCTGTCTGGATGCAGGTTCAGTCTGACTAAGAACGGATAGTTCACCCTTTTACTGATCCAAGTGCTCTGTCCTCTTTTATTCAGAGGAATGTTGTGACTGGCCGCAAACTTTTCCTCTGTCACTGCAAGAATTCCCGTGGAGCCATGTTTCAATAGGTCTTCTACTAGGCTTTATTACTGCGTCATTGTTATTGCTGGGAAAATAATGCTTAATTAGAAAAAAAAATAGCAGGCCATATGAGCTGATGATAGAAGTAGAGATCAAGGCACAGAATACAGTATCAAACAACTATTCTCTGTAATCAAATTACCTTTCTCCTTTGCTTGTACACCCGGATTTCTGAAATCCTATACCAAAGATAGAGAACTAAGATAGCATGTGACCTATTCCCCACATTTTTCCAGTGGAGAAAGTAGCCCCAGAAATCAGAAGGGTTTGTCCACAAGCATATGACTGTCTGATGTCATCCAAAACAGAACTAAAGCCTATTGCCCTCGTCCTTTCCCTTCTATAACCTAGGCATATTTAAAGGGTCTTCCTTCCTGTGGTGGTGTGTGGATTAGAAGAATAGCTAAGAAAAGCACATACCTTATTAAAATTCACTACAATAGATGATAAGTCTATAGAATTATAATGCAGTAGAAGTTTACCTGTGAGATCATGTATTAGAATCTCATCTTTTTAAAACTGGGGAAATGATGCACTACCCCAAGCCACTAAGTTAATTCAAAGCCAGGAATAGATGCCATGTTCCTTGACGTCTTATCCAATATATGTAGCCCATCTTTGAATCATGAGAGGGGAGAGGAGAGAAAGGAAAGGAGGGATATTCTCACTCTCTTAAATACATATGAAAAAATATGTATGCCTATGTGTGTGGGGTCGGGGGAGTACAGTCACGCACCCATAATAATGTTTCAGTGAACAACAGATCACATATATGACTGCGGTCCCATATAATACTTTATTTTTGCTATACCTTTTCTATGTTTAGATACACAAATACTTACAACTGTGTCACATTTGCCCACGTTAGTTAGTACAGTAATATTCTGTACAGGTTTGCAGCCTAGAAGCAATAGGCTACCCCATATAGCCTGGGTGTGCAGTAGCCTACATCATCTAGATTTGTGTAACTGCACTCCATGATGTTTGCACAATGTCACCTACCAATGTATTTCTCAGTACACATCCCCATGGCTAATTGAAGCATGATTGGAGATGTATAGATGTATACACACATATAAATATATACACATATTAATACATATACATATGTGAAACAGATACAATAAATATTTTATACATATTAATATTTTTAGTATATAACAACATATTACAAATATAAAAATTTTCATATATAATAATAAAGGATTTCTAAAAACTAAAACCCCATCACTGAACTATACATCTGTTCATAGAATAGGACCTATGTTCAAATCCTAGGTGAATGTCACAGGAGTTCTTCTCATCTTATTTCTCAATTCGACCACTTTGTGATCATCTGAGAAACAAACCTTGACACACAGAAAGTCTGAAGTTCATCTAGCCTGAAAATAGAGTCGGACAATTTTAAGATACCCATTTCCAGGGCCCAGGAACCCTTGAAAAAATCAAAAGGCCACTCGAGCACTTGATGGGAACGCACAGGACATACATCTCTTAGTCACACACAGCCTCCAATATCTGAATCATGCGGGCACTCAGCAAGTAGTTCTGGAGCATGGTGATGTGCCAGATACTTTGATAGCAACTAGAGATATAAATGTGACCAAGACATAGTCCCCATCCTCACAGAATTCATGACCTAGGGGGAAAGATTGGCATGCGAACTTCTGACTACAACTAATGCACAAAAATGTCAGAAAGGAGAGGCTTACAAAGTGCGTGGAGCACAGATGCTGAATTGGTGGGAGGAGAGTGGGGTCTGAAATCATGTCTTCTTAAAAATTGCTGCACATTTATTTTCTATGTGTATTTAATACACACTTTTCATTTTCCCCTTTGCACACACATATATTTTTTCCATTATCTGTTTTCCAACCAAAATTTAAAACTTATGAAGACTAGGCTGTGCCTTGCATGGACGATGTCAATAAATGTAGTTGAGAATAATTGTTCCTCTGATATCACCAAATATCTGAATTGCTGCCAACTGGACTATTGCTCTGTGCTCTGGGCATCCATGTGCCTAACCTATAAAATTACCATAATGATAACTGCTTTTTGTCCAAGGCCCTATGCCAGATGTACTCCAATGATCTGCAGAATGATCATTTGCAGCAGGATTTGAGGACTAGAGGGATATATACAACTCAAGGTTTGCCACAAAGCACAAGAGAAAGTCATGTCATTTTCTTTCTTTCTTTTTGTTTTTCTTGAGACAGAGTCTCGCTCAGGCACCAGGCAATGGTGCAATGGCGCAATCTCAGCTCACTGCAACCTTCGCCTCCTGGGTTCAAACGATTCTCCTGCCTCAGCCTCCTGAGTAGCTGGGACTACAGATGTGTGCCGCCATGCTCTGCCAAAGTTTGAATTTTTAGTAGAGACGGTGTTTCACCATGGTAGCCAGGATGATCTCGATCTCTTCACCTCATGATTCGCCTGCCTCGGCCTCCCAAAGTGGTGGGATTACAGGCATGAACCACCATGCCCGGCCCAGGTCATGTCATTTTCATATCTCTGAAGCTAAAAGTAAAAAGAAATGAGACAAACCCATCCTTTTTTCCTTTATAAGAAGTTGAGATCAAGCAGTGTAATCAAATACTCAGAGCCAGTAACCTTCTACAGTGTTGATTCTCGCCTTTCTGGGAAATGGGTTAGTAATATCTAATGTAGTGCTTCTCAATACTGATTATGAATCAAAATTACCTGGAGGAATTACTGATGCTTGGGATCCATCTTTATTTAACTGGTCTTGCGTAGACCCAATGTCAGTACTTTTAACAAAATCCTAGGTGCTTCTGATATGTAACAAGCGTTGAGAATCACGAATCCAATTGAAAGCACATGCTTCCACAGTGTGATCAGGATACTTACAAAGCACCTACCCTCTTAGCTAACATAGCATGCATAGGTGTCCCTAAACAAAGGAGGTGATAGCCACAAGGAACTATACAGTGAATAAGTCACATTTGGAGTTTAGGGGCCATTCTGGAAATGTAGAAATTCAGAGTATATTCTGTGCTGCAATAAAAAAGGCCGTAGACCAGACCATAAAGGAGACTCAGTTATAAACTTATTTGATAAGTCCCCTCATCTCTCTGCCCCGCCAATTCCACTTCTGAAAAAAAGAGGAGTATTTGAAAGCCTCTAAGGACCAAACCAGCCCTACAATTTTCTCAATTTTTGATTCTAGGTCACAAGAGAGTCCCAGAAGAACAGTGAGAGCATATTGGGAACAGTCAGATTGGGATGTGAAAGCTTTTCTTAAATGTAAGAAAAGCGTCAGGGAAAATACAAAAGAGATTACTTGACTCTGCTCAAGGGTGGAGGGGGTGGGTGATAACAAGCCCTGGTCAGCTGAGGTTATGAGGAGGCAGACCTCAGCTCAATATAATGAAAACTACTCTTATTGAACCTACATTGAGAACAAATCACTACTTAAATAATATTGAGCTCCCTGTCTTGAGAAGTATTCCAGAAAAAATTTTGGGTCTTTATTTTTTCATTTCCTCCCAACTGCAGATTGAGGGAAAAATTTTTAAAAGTCCTTGAGATCAAGGACTTTCCATAGTACTTCTGTATCTTCACTGGATAAGATTGTACCTGGAGCCCAGTATATGCCCAGTAAGGGCTGGTGGAATGTCAAAAATATTTGACAACCAACATGATGTGGAATCAGTCCATAGAATGGATGCTGACCCATGGCTCTGCTCAGTCAAGGGATTTCCTTTCTGTTATATGATCCTGTGGAGTTCAGGAGAGACAGAATGTCAGAATGAGAGGCGTGGGGGTGAGTTTAGAGCAGTAATTATTTTAAAATTCAAATATTTTAAGATCATCATGCCTATCTATGCATATGACATGAACGTCAGTCCTGCCTCATGAATGCATGAATGAATCAACCAATGATATTGTGGAGAGAAAGAAAATGAGTCTTGGAATGTAGTCCTGCTCTGCCATTAACTGTCTGGGTGAAGCTGAGCCAATTTCCGACCTCTCTATCTCAGTTCTCCATAAACTGAGAACTTAAAATCTTGACCTAAGATATTAATGATTATGAGGCTCACAGGAAATATCAGATGTACAGTTACATTACAAAGTTAAATAATTCTGTTCAAATACTAGTTTTGATTATTAAAATATCATGTGGGCATGACTCCTTCCTGATGCAGTCTTATTTTGCCACCTCTGGGGTCCATATCATATCTTTTTCTCTCTAGGAAATGAGAAGGTAATTTCCATTCCTGATTCCTTCCACTCCAGCCCCACTTTGGAAAAGACTCATCTCTCCAGTTCCTTCCCCTGATACTACTGTGGTTGCTAAGCAACAAGGCGTTAAGCAGGAGCACGATGTAATTGTCCCAGGAAGGGAATCCCAGGTCCAACAATGACTAGATTTTAGTTTTGGAACCTTTGCCTTCCTGGCTGCAAGAAATTCACTAAAGGAAGCTTTCTTGGCACACTTATCCTTGTGAGCATCCTCCAAGAGACCAGCTTTCACTACTTGAAAGGCAACAAGGTGGGGAAGAGCATTCTTCTGGGTTTTCTTTTTCTGGCTCTTCAGTAAATTTGTCACTGTGACTTCAGAGTGCTCCAAATATGAAGCAATATTTGAAATGTTCCCAATTCCTAGCAGGGCCTTAGGAGCCCTGCTGTAAAGAGTTTATGTTTATATCACTCTGGGTGGCATAGGAGCCAAAAGAAGATCTCAGAGGAATACCACGGAATTGTGGAGGTTCTTCTTTCTCCCTAAAAATCCCATCCACAAGGGCTGTAACAGAAAAAGGGATGCACAGAAAGATCATTGTAGAGATGGCTTATTTACTTTAAAAGGGAATTTATTAAAAAGATACAAGTGAACCTGCTGGAAGGCAGATATAGAAAGTATAGTCAGGCCTCACGGGAATTGGGAAGTTGCCAGGCAGCTCCTCTCTTTTCCTCTCCAGGGTCACATTGACTCTTGCCTCCCTGTGTTTCCTTTTATCCATCTGGAGACAATTTTTCTTTGCAAGATTCTTGGTTTTGCTCCTATATAACTTTAGCTTACATCTGACTTTGGTTTTCCTAACCCTTCTTGATAACCTCCAACTGTTTTGGCAATCTTTTATGGGATACAGCTTCCTCATAGGAAAATATCTGATTGCCTTCAGTGCATCAAGGCACATTCCTGGTACCCGTGGCTGAGGCCAAGAAGATGGTACCTGCGTGGCCCAGTAGCCCCAAGCACTTCTTCAGTAGGACTACAGGGAATGTGTCTAAGATGTGGCTGGTCCTCCAGGTCAATTTAGAATGAAGATTAAAGACTCTCAGTTAATTTATATACTTTCAATACAAGGTCATCTTGTAACAGGAGAAGAATTTGGATTTGAAGTTAGACAGGTTTGAATTTGACTTACCCTGAGGAAAACTAGTCAAGCTACCTCTCTGAGTTTTAGCTTCTTCATTTGAAAAATATGACCTTATAGTGGTAGAACCAACTCTTTAGAGTTTTAATGAGGATTAAATGCAGTTAAATGAAATAATGTATGAAAAGCACCTATGTGGCCAAGGTTATGCTAGGGGCTGTGAGAGTACAGGAGATACATAGCATATGTATTTGTCAATAAACGTTCATTGGAACTTACTATATTTGACCTGAACTTGGTACTACAAATACAAAAACTATAATGAAATGTTTTTCACCTTGATAACTTTCAGTCTTGAAAAAGAGACTCATGCAATGTATATGAACCCAATCTGTCATTCTACTGCTTTCATCTCTCAGTGTTTGAATCTGAAGAACAAAGATTACTGCTTATTCTTAACCTCATACCCAAGGCCAGCTCTAGCTGTTAGTAGCAGAAGAGACCTCCATACACAGCCCTTTCCTACTGATACAGTTTGGCTGTGCTCCCACCCAAATCTCATCTTGAATTGTATTAATAGTTCCCATAATCCCCATGTGTTGTAGGAGGGACCATGTGGGAGGTGATTAGATTATAGGGGCAGTTCCCCCATGCTGTTCTTTGGATAGTGAGTTCTCAGGAGATCTGATGGTTTTATAAGGGGCTTTCCCCCTCTTCGCTCTGCACTTCTCTTTCCTGCCATGTGAAGAAGGATGTGTTTGCTTCCCCTTCTGCCATGATTATTGTAAGTTTGCTGAGGCCTCCCAAGCAGTGAGGAACACTGAGTCAATTAAACCTCTTTTCTTTATAAATTACCCAGTCTCGGCTATTTCTTCATAGCAGTGTGAAAATGGACTAATATACCTATCTCATGCAGCTTGCAAATTTGTCAGACAAGACTACATGTAAACCTGTAAGAAAAAAATACAAGACATGGTATGGAACTGTATCTACTATTGACTAATGTGAGCAGATAGAAAGGATTATCTTACAGGAAAGCGCTTAGGTGAGATGACCTGTAAAGTGTTCTCTATCCATATGATACTATGAAGCTAAGAGATGGAAAGAAGAGAGAGATCGAAGTAAGCCACAGTTAAGATACAAGCTTTTATGGACAATTTGAACTGCCCTGAAAAGAAGCAGAGGACGTAGGTAGCAAGGGACCTGGCTAGTCCTATCTGGATCATTCAGTTTCACCGTGGAGTATTTTAGAAGCATGTGAAATTGTCAGCCTATTATTGCTAAAGAGAGTTGGTTCTTAGTTTGGTGAGCATCATATGAGCATTAGAGAGATCTGGGTAGAGGACAGTTTTTTTACTAGTAGGAGGATGGCCATGGGAAAACATTAATATGACCTCTGCTTCCTGAACATTGGGTTCATTCCAAACTCTGAAGTTGAAATCCACAGAGTCACTCTTTGTTCCTTGATAGTTATTTGCATCAGTGCACCTATCAAATACAGTACTGTGGATCTTGACACTAGACAGACCTTCGGAAATGTCATTTGGTTCAACCCCAGTTCCGAGTGATTCAACACAAGATCCATGGAACTGAATCAGCTGGGGATGCTGAAACGAATTGAGGAAAGTTATACAGCCAGTAGTTATTGGAACTGGGATTTAAAGCCCAGTAATTTGACTACAGAGCCCGCCCTCTTATCCATTACAGCCGTTCTATTGCACGATTGCCTTGCCAGAAAGCAGCAACGAGATACCTGGATGCTCGTTACATGGCCTCTTTAGTATGTATTGAATAGGCTTGTTGATTTCAGCCTTCTAAACTAAAAAAATCATTGAAACTTCAAATTATACAGCTGGCAGTTTGTTAGAGATCATTTGGACCAAAATAATTCATTTTCGTGATGAGAAAAAACTTAGAACCAGAAAGATAAGCATGAAGGTAATAAAGTCAGATTTAAAACTAGCACATTGGACTGTAGTTTCAGAGTCCTTCCCATTGTATTCAGATGCCAGGGCTTGGTTACACTTTCTGCAGACTAACGCACACCAGGAAAAAGAGAACTAGGAACTAGGAGGTTCCACAAATGGCCATCTCAGTGAGGCTTCAAAGCAGAGATATCTGGGCATATTCTCTTTGAGAAAATAATTTGACATACACTTTGCAATTGTTCGTTTTCCATGTAAATGGTGGTCCAAAGAAAACAAAATTGGGTTTAATGTTTCATTTAGACCAATATTCTCTCAGCCAATTACTTAAATTTTCATCTTGTAATAATTGAAAGTAAGAAAACGTTTCAGGGTAAAAGTAAAAGAAACAATGTTTTGAGAGGTTAAAAATAAGCCATAAGTATGAAATATGTATGAAGTATTTCTGAAAATAGTTGGCACATTTTTGCAAAGAAAAATTGATAATTACAATGTCATATATTCATAGTGAAAAATGTAGGATAATCCATCCTTAGTATTATAAGCCACTGGACACAATGGTAGGGACTGTGGAATATACTATGAAAGGTAAGATTCCATCTTAGCCTGGGAGATACTTTTAATCCAGATAGTTGCTTAAATCACTTAGTTTCAGGTCAGCAGAGAAGTTTATTGAAGATCCTTTTGAGTTCAAAAAATGATGATTGAGTGCACTAACTCACAACTTTGCTTATCCAGATTCCCAGTCAATTTTACCAAAGTCATATACACTTCGACATCTCCCATAGTATTACAAATGAATACATTTCCTTGTGGACAATATTGTGGATACTCATAATATATGTCTCTAATCAATCTGTATCATCCATTATTTAAAACTGGGGAAAAAAACTTATATCTAAAAATAATGTTCATCAAGCCCTGTCTGAAATTTTTTTCAATCAATTAAATCATATGTGTGTGTATGTTCATTTTCATTTTATTCCTCAACTTCTCCACAGTCAATTCCTTCTCTCTAAACAATGAGATGATGTGTATAAAACACTAGAGCACAGTGTCTAACACATAAGATGGCAAGCAAATGGGAGTGGTTTCCACATCACCTGGATTATATGTATTTCTTGTATCATTTTTTCAAGTCATTTAAAATTCTGTTTATGGGCTAGGTGTGCGGATCACTCTTATAATCCCAGCACTTTGGGAGGCTGAAGAAGCAGGATCATTTGAGCCCAGGAGTTCAAGACCAACCTGGACAATACAGGGAGACCCCATATCCATAAAACATTTTTTTTTTTTTAAATAGCTAGGCATGTTGGTACACACCTATGGTCCTAGCTAATCGGGAGGGTGGGGTGAGAGGATTGCTTGAGCCTGGGAGGTGTAGGCTGCTCTAAGTTGTGACTGTGCCACTGCACTCCAGTCTGGGTGACAGAGTGAAATATTGTCTCAAAAATAATAATAATAATAATAATAATAAAAATCTATTTATGGTGATGTAACAACTTTTAGATATTATTGCTATCTGTATCTAATGCTTTCACCACTGCAGCAACCTGTATATGGTTGCAGCATTGTGATGTATAATGCAATTACCTCCAACCAATATTCTCAAGTTTGAGAACAGAAAGGAAAAATAAAATGAACAAGTTAACAAAATTTAATTTTCTTAAACCTTCATGCATAAGATAAAATGGTGACTTGTTTATGTATGTTAATCTTTAAATAAGAACGCCTCTTTGATGAAAGTAGTGACTATACCTTTTCTCTAGCATAATAAAACACAGGGCTGATAGAAGGCAATTCTATTTCTTATCTTAGGATTTATATATTTATTCTTAGGATTATATATTTATTAATTGTACCAGGGCAGGTGTGAAAAGGGTTGGAACTTAATTCTGTGTCTGTGAAGAAGGTGTGACAGACTTTGGGTAAAAGTCATAGCTGAAAGTCACGGATCAGTGAGATAAGCAGGGCAAGTCTCCCACCAGTGACACTAAGTTTAGACACAATGGAGATAAAGAGTCAAAGATAAAGTTGTGGGTGTGCCAGTAAGCAGACAGGACACTGTGAGAGTAAATCTAGGGTGGCAACCCTCTGCCACCAGCCTCTGGAGCTCATGGCCCTGGGAGAAGGAAGGAGATTGCAAGACTAAGGCAGGGACCTACATCTGGCAATGGAGATACAAGGCAAATCAGACCAATGGGAAATTATGGTCATAATAGAGACTAAAGCAAAAGGGGAGTTCTATAAATCCACAGAGGGGATGTCCAAGAAGGTATCTCTGTTTCTGAAACTTCAGTGGAGGGATCCTAGTGGTCTGAATGGAACGACTGTAGGGCAGTGAGTCATGTCCAATGATCAGTACAGAAACAGGCTATCCTGGCAGGAAATTAAATATTCAGCACCAGGTCATGTTAGGCTGCTCCAACAAGACTTGTACGATGACTAGTTTCTTCGTATCACCCTATTGGTTAAAAGGGAGATGAAAAGATTACTTAAAATTCTTCCTTAGATCAGATTTGTTAGATACCTGGAATGGGATTTAAATTTATGTGGAAATCAGTCTGTCTATTGTGAAGAGGGAGGGAAGACACCAGCAGGAGAACCAAGGAGGCAGCATGAGAGACGCTGCTGAAAATGTCCTCATACATTGTAAAAACAGTTTCACTTGTTTACTCAGCAGCTTCTACTCAAGGTCTAGTTTTCAGTTAGCTAAATCTGTTAGCTTGGAAAAAAATTAGAAATATTGTATCTCTAGTATAAATACAAGTGTTCTATCTTGCCCAGGGGATTTTAAGTGAAGGAGGGAAAGAAGCACACTGCTTCAGTGATTTCAAAATATTTATTGGATACCAACTACTACTAGGGATTCTAGGGATTTTCCTTGCCCTAGATTTCTCCATGCCACAACTCATCCCTAACAATTGATACCTCCCCACAAACAAACAGCTGCATGAAGTATTTTCTGTATTTATCACCAAGCTTTCCCTATAGCGCCTAGATCAGATACTTATCCGCCTAGCCCTTGTGATTCTGAAGAGGCACTGCAAGGAAGTCAAAATGTAAAGTGCCAACATTCTCTCAAAAAGGAAAATGCAGGCCGGGCGCGGTGGCTCAAGCCTGTAATCCCAGCACTTTGGGAGGCCAAGACGGGCGGATCACGAGGTCAGAAGATCGAGACCATCCTGGCTAACATGGTGAAACCCCGTCTCTACTAAAAAATACAAAAAACTAGCCGGGCGAGGTGGCGGGCGCCTGTACTCCCAGCTACTCGGGAGGCTGAGGCAGGAGAATGGTGTAAACCCGGGAGGCGGAGCTTGCAGTGAGCTGAGATCCGGCCACTGCACTCCAGCCTGGGCGACAGAGCGAGACTCCGTCTCAAAAAAAAAAAAAAAAAAAGGAAAATGCACTGAGGAAAACCTGATATTCTACATTATTTCTGTCCTTAAGGCATTTGTTGATTCAGAAAACCTACAGGGAGCAAGAGTCTGAAACAGCAAGTAGAAGGTAGAAGCTAAAAGGTAGAAAAGCTGAGCAGAGTTTGACAATATCAGAAACTGAGAAGGAAAAAAAAATGCTCCATAGGGCTTTCAAGGCAACTAGGACTTGAAGGGCCAAAGTCACAGAGAAGAAAAACACAAATGGGGTCCTACCTGGCCATACACACTAACATTCAGGAGACTCTGGCCTTGCAGGGAAAGAGGCCTAGAGAAGGGAAGTAGTTCAGCTGAAGACATACAGGAGTCCTGGCCAGAGGAGGCAACAACTGATTGGATCACCTTCTCAAGAGTAGTTACCAGATTATTTGCAATCTCCAACCAGATCCTTCTCTACCGTGATCTCCCTCTACTCTGTTATTGAAACTTCCCAGCTCTCTGTATCACTCTACATGACTCTCCTGGCTAAGCAGAACTTGAGGTTAAGATTAAGGGTAACTTATAGTAGGATTTTAGTTATATGGAGAAATAAATAGATTTCTATTTCTGGCTATCACAGAGTAATTTGCATTGTACCTACTCACCTACTTAGAATAAAGCACGTCTGTTCTAAGGCATTTGAGAATAACCAATGAAGTCAAAACGTTAGGTGCCAGGATTCTCTCAAAAAGGAAAACGCATTGAGGAAAACCTGGTATTCTGCACTATTTTTTTCTTAAAGCATTTGCTGTTTCAGAAAACTCACATAGAGCAAGAGTCCGAAAAACCAAGTAGAAAGTAGAAGCAAAAAGGTAGAAGAACTGAATAGAGTCTGATAATATCAGAAACTGAGAGGAAAAAAAGAAATGCAGCTTAGGGCTTCCAAGGCAGCTAGGACTTGAAGGGCCAAAGACACTGAGAAGAAAAACACAAATAATTAAACTCTTTTACCGTTTTTCCTAGTGAGGAGTGTGATGGCTCCCAAACAGGAGACTGAGAAGTCAAAGAGAATACACACTCATAGGCTAAAAATCTGAACAGAGTTTTTTTGCAGACAAAATATGTGAAAAAACATTTATAGTTCAGGCTCCACTAAGAAAGAGGAGTTCTGATAAGTACTCCCAGGCTTTCATCTAAAATTTCTGAAGCCTTCATCTTAAAGGTAAGGGTAAACTAGAAACACAATGATTTCTGATCAAAATGGAATAGGCCTTACAGTGATAGAAGCCCAGCTCCAAATTAGTTCAATATCTGATTAAATTAAGGTAAACTGCCCATAGAGATCAAAAATACATTTTTTTCTGGAGGAATGTGACATTGACCAGAACTTCTGTAATTTTTGTACATGATGTCTAGTATTCAAGCAATAGTACTAGGCATTATGAGTTCCTCAAGGTTGAGACTCATAGGGGAAGAATGAAAAGAGGTTTATTAATATGTACAAATACACAGTTAGATAAAAGAAAAAAGACCTAGTGTTCATTAGGTCAGTCGAATCACTATAGTTTACAACAATCTATTGTACATTTTAAAGGAGCTAGAAGAGAATAATTTGCATAAAGAAAAGACATATATTTGAATATATTAAATCATCACATGTATAAAATCATCACAGATGTACTCTGAAAAGATGTACATCTATTCTGTGTCAAATTAAAAAAATTAAAAAGTTACTAAGCATTTAAAAAGATGCATAAAAGAAAAAAAGAATGAAGCAGTATAATGTTATCCAGATTTTGGATACTAGTTATGGATTATAACATACCTGCTATTTACGTATTTAGAAAAAGAGAAGTTGCAAAATTCAACCAGATGCATATCTGTTATTAAAAAGAAAAGAAATAGAAAATCTAGAAGAAAAAACTCAGTGACAGAAAGTAAGGGTTTTATAAATGGGTTTATTGGCAGATTAAATACAATGAAAGAGAGGATTGGTAAACTGGCTGTTAGAGCAATAAAATATATCCAGCCCCAAGCATAGACAAATGTAAATACTGGAAAGATGTGCATGGTTCATGAACTATAAATCATGATTTAACATATTTCAAAGGATTAAAACATTTTAAAAGTCACAGAATGATCTCTGATCAAAATAAAATTAACTGGCTGGGCACGGTGGCTCACACCTGTAATCCCAACATTTTGGGAGGCTGAGATAAGAGGATCACTTGAGCCCAGGAATGCAAGACCAGCCTGGGCAGCATAGGGAGACCCTGTTTTTACCAAATAAATAAATAAAAAAATAAATAAAATTAAATGTGCCTACTATGTACCCACAAAAATTAAAATTAAAAAATGGCATTAGCTATAAATTAATATCAAAGAGATAATCCATTAAAATCATAAAATCCCTATCTGTTTGGAATTAAGCAATGTACTTCAAAATAGTTTATGAGTCAAAGAAGAAATCACAATAGAAATCACGATGATAGATTATAAGTAAATGATAACTGAAATACAATATAATGAAACTTTTGTCATGCAGCTAAAGTCATGATTTGAATAAAACTTATGGCCCTAACATATATAACGGAAAATTGTATAAGCTAAAAAATCAATCAATGATCTCATTATCAATTTACAGAAGTTAGGAAAAAGAACAGCAAAAATTCTATACAAGCAGAAGAAAGGAAATAACAAATATTTTTAAATAATAGCAGAAATTAATTAAATCCAAATAAATAAAATTTGGATAAATAAATCCAAATAAATTCAATAAATGCAAAGACGATATTTTGGAAAAGGTTAGTTTCTTAAACATTCATATGTAGGTCCATGATTCACAAGTTAAAAATGACTTTACCGGTAAAATGTAACTATGGTGTCCTTATCATTGACCTGCATACAGGCATACATTTCTGAGCTGTTTCAAGTCATTGTTTAAAGAAATACAAAAAAATTTTAAAATTTGGTGTTCTACAATAAAATTTATTTACGAGCCTATTTTTAATTATATATGTTTTGGTTTGCGTTTATATGTGCTACACGAATAATATTCTTAAATGCATACATGTACATATTTGTGATTAAGATTTCAATTCGATTCAGCAAATATTTTTGCATTTTCAATTTGCTAGGCACTGGTAGTAGAGCAACAAAGAAGACAGATGTAGTCCTGGCATTCCTCAAGCTTATAGTCTAATGGGAATGTCTACCCTGAGAAAGAAAAAACAAAAAGAAGGAAGGAAGAAAAGTAGAAATCCTTCTCTCACACTTCATAGACAAAAACAAGAGGAGATGATTATTTAAGTTAATCAGGTTTTTGTCTTTTATTTTTAACCTTATAATCCTCTCCTTTCTATTACCTGGTTAATTCAGATTAGTTATTGATTTTGATTCTGTTTGGTCTACATGTCTCAGCTCTTTTCTACCATTATTTCACCTGATTTTGTAAACTAAGCCTTACATAATTTTATACATTTCCCTAAAATATTTATTTGAATAATTTATGTGATTCTCAGGGAAAGGGTTCTGAATGTAGTCATGGCTCTTAGCATGGTATTAGGTGCAGACTGGGCATTAAAGAAGTATTTGCAGCCAGGCATGTTAGCTCACTCCTGTAATCCCAGCACTTTGTGAGGCTGAGGCGGGAGGATCATGAGGTCAAGAGATCAAGATCATGCTGGCCAACATGGTGAAACTCTGTCTCTACTAAAAATATAAAAATTAGCTGAGTGTGGTGGGGTGTGCCTGTAGTCCCAGTTACTCAGGAGGCTGAGGCAGGAGAATCACTTGAACCCGGGAGGTGGAGGTTGTAGTGAGATGAGATTGTGCCACTGCACTGCAGCCTGGCAACAGAGCGAGATTCTATCTAAAAGAAAAGAAAAGAAATATTTGTATTAAATAAATATTTGAAATGACAGAAACCAAAAATGAAAAATGTTTGTCTTACACTGTGCAGCAGGGATATTGGAGCCTGATTAGACTTAATCCCCTTTATATGCCATTGCTTAATATTCTATGTCCCTTCTCTGGTCTTTTCTTCCTCTTCTCAGCCTACTTATGAATGTCAGCATTTTCGGGGCTCTTCCTCAACCCTCAACTCCTCCCAGAAGCCTACTACTGAAGACTGTAGTAAAACCTGTATCCTCTGAAGAACCACTGCACATTCCATTTCTATCACTCATTGGCTCTTCCGGTTTCCCACTTGTGCCTCTCAATATCTTTCCCCACATGCATGTCTTGGGTCTGAGTAGAAATCCATCAGCAAGGAGATGTCTGTTATAGATGCTATGAAAAATACAAACAAAATGCACACCCTCTCACTCATCCACATGCACACATTGAGCTCTGATGGCTTCTCTTCCAGTTTTTTGGCTAATTCTTAATAGAGCTTGTGGTAAATAACCAGATATCAATTCACTCATTCTTCCCCCAAAATAATAGAATTTCCACATTTTTTATGAATACTGGGAATAAAGATTACACTTCCAGCCTCCTCTGCACCAAGGCATGGCCGAATGATTCCGGCCAATGTCATGATAGTAAAAGTGGTATATACAATTTCAGGAAATGTCTTTCCTGACATTTCATTTCTCCATAGTAACACAGTACCTAGAACGTAGTAGCTGCCACTTGGACCAAGAGATTGAGACCATGCACTAAAGAAGCATGATATCGCAGAGTACTATGTCAGGCCAGGATCATCTACGTGTATTTTACATAAAAGCCAACTCTCTTGTAGTTTCTAACTGTTAGGTTAGAATTTTCTTCACTTACTTTCACTCTCTGACCTAGTCCTAACTGATCAAGGCTCTTCAACAGGATGTCATGTTAATATTCCTGTAGCTCAATAAACTCATAGTGTAGTAATAATGACCACATTATGCAGAGTAAGTAAGGTTCCATTGTGCTTGAATTTCAAAGTCAATACACATTACGTACTTTTGCTTGGTTCTTAAGAATAATTTATATTACTATATGGCCCTTCCTAGCCAAAATTATCTGCCTCATTAAGTGAAATGACTATCCATAGACTGATTTCATTGTGTTGTGATATTGTTACCAGAGATTTCCTGTTAAAATATTAGTTTGTACCTGAAATGAAAATCTGAAACTTACACATTTATGGTTAACATCTCAAAGGGTGTAAAATTGGCAAATAGGGAACATCAATTTTAGTTTTTGTTCTACAGTAAAGTTTTAGTTCCAGAGCAAAGATAATCAACAGCTGAAAACTTTTTCCTTCAATGATTATTCTATGTGCAAATCATGAGTTAATCTTCAGTGTTCTAGGCAAAACCAGGTTAAATCATTTTTTTCAGGCAACACGAGACCCACTCCTGAGCCCTCCAAGATCTGCCAGGAGTTACAGCAGTTTCCAAGGCTCCATACTTTTAAAATAGCCTCTTTCTTCAGCTAATATTTTTCTACTTTCTGGTTTTTTCCCTTGAATTTAAAGTATTCTGCTTTTTAGGGGAAAACTAGTAATTGCCTTAATTAATTCATCCTAGACTATTAATGGACTGCTCTGTATATATGTAAGGGTGTTAATTTCTTCCTCTCATTGCACGTACCCTACAGTGGGAGTGGCACCTGCCCTGTCCTACTCTGGTTACTAGGGAAGTAACAGACTCCTTGGAAAAACCAATGTTGTGATGGAGAGGGAAGGGATGAAACTGGGAAATGCTAAATCTGAATTCAGAGTATCTGGTCTCATCATTCAGGTAATACATTGATCTTTGTGAATCCTTAGGAAGGGGAAAATAATTGGAAGTCACCTAACTGTAGTCCTGAACAGGGCAAAAAGGCCTCTGGAGACCCCTGACTGACTTGGATTTATCATTTAACAAACTCAGAAGGTCTTAGGTGGAGGTTAAGTAGTCTTTGAAAGTGATGGAGAAGATAGGTTTGTACTGAACCTCTTCTACCATTTACATTTTGTGCTTTAAGCTCACAGGTGTTTTAAGGGAAAAAGTTGAAGAAGGAAATCTGAAGGTGAATTAAATAATTGGAAGTAATGATGAATTGTCATTCCACCTGTGTATTGCCTTTAATCTTTAGGTGAGTATCATACAACCTTTATGGAGACTGACTTAAATAAAAGCATTTTTGGCCAGGTGCGGTGGCTCACGCCTGCAATCCCATCACTTTGGGAGGCCGAGGCGGGTGGATCACCTGAGGTCAGGAGATCGAGTCCAGCCTGGCCAACATAGTGAACCCTTGTCTTTACTAAAATTCCAAAAACAATAGTTGGGCATGGTGGTGGATGCCTGTAATCCCAGCTACTTGGGAGGCTGAGGCAGGAGAATCGCTTGAACCCTGGAGGCAGAGGTTTCCGTCAGCCAAGATCATGCCACTGCACTCCACCCTGGGCAACAGAGTGAGACTTGGTCTCAAAAAAAAAAGCGTCTTTTGAATTTCCACAGACTCATTTGCATCTTAGAAATAACTTGGCATAATAAAAAGAAGTTCCTCAGGGCCACGTAGAACCAAATGTCAATATTAGCTTTGACCCTTTACTAACAGCACGACCACGAGCCCATTAAGTAAAAATCTGGGGAATCAATTTCTCTTTCTGTAAATACATATCTGCCTTCATCATTGTTATAAAGTTTAAATAATATAGACAAAACATTTCTAGCACATTGTTAATTTCCAATCCTATTATAATGTTAGAATCTCAGCCAAAAGCCATTTGGAGCAGGTATAGAGCTCTCCCTTTATTTTATCACCAACCCAATAGCCAGGGATATGCAAAGATACTGGTATGATGTTAGGAGTTTTCACCACAGTTCTGAGGCTGGAACATCCAACATCATTATCTTGAAACCCAGAATTGTGGTGAAGGCAGACGTCTCTCCGGGTACATCTAAGGCTCGCCTTGGTGAATAATAGCATAGATAGTCTCATGGGGTTTCATGTGTCCTATAATTCTTTGCATAGCAAGCTTTGGTCTTTGTTATTTTATTCCAGCCACCGCAGCAGATCTGACCCGATTTAGCTGTTACTATATCCTCTCTGCAAAAAAATGAAGCTCAGAGAAGGCCAGGGCTGTTGCATGACTTCCATAACTCGTCTCTTGTTTGCCTGCCATTTCCTAGCTCATGAGCATTTGTAGAGTCAAGTTTTGTCCAGGCCCTTTCAGTAACTAGTTTGGGTTGGATTTCTGGGTTCTTTTATCAATGGCTTTCACCATCTGGCAAAAGAAGCTGACTCAGTGTTAGCTGCAGCAAGTGGTTGCCTATTTAGTGTGATATGCAGATACTACCGAAGAGTTCTCTGTTGGATTCCACAATGGCTATTTCCATTTGAGTCAAGCCTTAGAGCTCCAGAAGGCATCTCACAGCCAAAATATACAGATTACCCAGGAGAGAAGAGAGGTTGGTGTGATTTGCACATTTGTATCCATTAATCAACACGTTGGCACAGGCTGGTTACCAGAGTAGCTGACTGTATTCTTGGAAATCTGGAAACCAAGCCTGGAGGGGAAAGAACAGAACACAACGCTTGAATGGTTAGATGAGGACAGACAGTGAGGAAGGCTTTTGCGTTTTAGAGTACAGTCCTGGGTGAGTCTGCCGTGGGACACATGGAGGAACCAGTATCAGCATCAGGCCACTGATTTGTGGAGGATAGGACCCTAAAGACACCAAGGTGGTTAATTATGGGTAGAATTTGGATGAATGTTCCTTTATTCTTTGTACTTTTCAAATTCTTTAAATATATGTGATGTGACAAATGTCATGAGAAAAATATTAACCATACAGGAATTTTAAAGATTGAAATTCTACGATTCCAAGCCTGACCTTTCATGGTTGAAAGGAGCAACTAAGTGATCATTACAAGTATGGTTACAGCCCATGTAGGGTTTGATGCCTTCTGCATGGTTTTCTTGTTACAATCACTTTATTTTATTGCCTCTCTGACTCATTGTGTATGTCCATCATGCCACTTTTCACCCCTAAGATCCCACTTTAGCATGACTCCTTCACTCTACCTTCTCTAGTGGCATTCATTATACAATTGTGGCTAATTAAAAGACTATTCACAGAACATTTCTTTTTCCAAGGAGAAAATGCCTAATCTATTAATGGAAGCCAATCCTTGACCAAATGTTAGTGATTCAATGCAGTTAGGACCCTCAGTCAGAAATTTATAGGCAACTGATTTAGTTTCCCAATATCTTTTTGCTCTGTATAGACACAAGTTGTCTGAACCACCTTGATCCGATAATTCTGGGAATAAATAAATTTGATCAAACTTGACTAGTGTAGCTGTCTACATAGATCCAAAGCTCCTTTTTCCTTTCTGCAGCAGTTGCCTGAGGCTGAGTTTCTGACCGGCAGTGGTTTGGTCAACCATGTCATTTCAGTCAGCTTCAAGTTGAATTCAGGTAGCACAAGCCAAAATGATCAATTAAGTCAGGATACCCAAGACATGAACTAGACTTTAGCTTGGACACCATATATCTAGACCTCTCAGGTCCTTAGTTATGTCATCTAGAAAATGAGGATAAAGGTTTTAGCCTAGTTAATTAACTCAAGCTACTATCAGGATAAAATTAGGTTGTAAATATTGCAATCCTCTGAAAGTTAAAGTGCTGTATACATGAGCACTACTTTCATTAACGGACTGACCACTGCATAATTCAATTAGCTCAATCAAGATCTTACCAGGCCTCAGAAGGAGACAGTGTGTTACCATGTGAGAACAGCCTGCTTAAGGGCCATCCCTGGTGTCCAATTTGCCACTTTTTCCTGTTGTTATTCTCGTTTAGCCCTAGAAACATTGCAAGTGATTTCCATGTGATTTAGGAAAGTAATGGAGCAAAGAGACTATCTGTAAACATAAAGAATACAATGGGAAATATTATGTGTGTATATAAAGAAAGAGAAATAAAACCAGGCAAAAAAACTTTATCACTTGTCTCAAAAGAATTATAAAATTAGTGGATGAAGAGCATGTTGTTACTTTTTTATATTTGCATTTTGCCAGTGAAAGTCCTCATGATATTTTTACTGTACTTGTAGTCTCTTCTGCCTGCCACATGAATTGAAAACTGAGTTTTTGGAGCTGGAGATTTCTGGAAGTTGTGGAATGGGCGAAAGTCTGGGGTGGTGATAAGCCAGCAGCTTTCCCTGGTGCAAAGTGGAGTGCAGGTGCACAGCATCAGTCCTGATTTGGGCTGCTCACATCCAAGCTTCAATCAGACTCTCTTACAATGCTTTTCTGGGGAACACATTCTTCACTCTCCACTCCCCTCATCTGTACTTCATTGTAAAAAAGGAAGTTAAACCAAAACAAAATAAATGTTAAGATAGAACCTCAGGATTCTAACCATGATATTTTTGCTTTACTGCTCTGATGTGATTATTCTAATGCTTTTGAAAGATTAATGTATTGATGATTGATCTATATTTGAAGGACTTTGCTTCTATATTGCAAAGTTGGTTAATTTGTTTATCCAGTTTGCTATGGATGGAATTAAGCCCTCCCTTACAATACCCACATTGAAGCCCTAATCCCTATTGTTACCTTATCTGGGCATAGGGCTTTCAGGAGGTAATTGAGGTTATACGAGGTCATAATGGTGGAGTCCTAATCTGATAGGGTTGGTGGACGTATATGAAGAGTAAGAGCCAGAAATGTCTTCTTCCCTCTCTTTCTGCCACGTGAGGACACAGTGAGAAGCTGGCTGCCTGCAAGTCAGGATGAGAGCCCTCATGAGACATGCAATCCACCACCACACTGATCTTGGACTTACCAGCCTCTAAAACTGTGAGAAAATAAATTTCTGTTGGTAAAACCATCCAGTCTTATTTTGGCATCCCAGGTTTACTAATATATAATTTCCTGGGACCATTTATTCTCAATTTAGGATTAATTTGGCTATTTAGTTTTGAAGCCACTTCTGTTTCTCTAATGAGCTAACCGCTTATACTATTCAGAAAGCAATGGTTGATTCTGTAGTTGGGTATCCACCAGAGTCATCATTTGACAAAGTTTGCCTAGTGATACGTGTGGACATAGGCCTAACACTCTAGCCTGCTGAGCCCTATCTGGTATGCTTGACACTATGCTACAAACTTAGACATCATCAAATCCAGAGCCTTGTCCAATGTGTGAAAAATAATCTATCAAACCATGATTCAGAACCCAGAGAGGAGAAATAATTACGATTGTGCTAAAAAATCATTTCTGCCTGTAAAGACAAAACAAAGCCCTATCATAAGCAGAGTCAAAAGGCGAACGACAGATTAAAAAAGGTACGTGGTCTCTTAGACAAATAACCTGATAGGAAAAAGGGCAAAGCAAATGAATAGGCAGTTCACAGTTAAAGAAATGTGAATATCTTAAATACATTAACAGATTATCTGTATCCTTCATAATAAGAGAAGTAAGTACAAATTTAAATTTTACTGAGATGTTAGGTTTCACTTGACAGATAAGCAAAAATCAAAACATTTGACCCATTTTACTGCAAGGTTGTGGGGCAATGGGCACTCTCAATTATGGCAAATTGGCACAACTCTTTTGGAGAGCAGTTGAAAAGTATCCAAAATTACAAATGTATGTCCTTCTGACCCAGAGTTTTATTTGTGAGAATTGATCCTATGACTTGCATAAGTCCAAAATAACTTTTGTTCACAGTAATTCATTTAGACTTGCTTTAGAGGAATAAACAAATGAATCAACCAAAGTTCCATCAGTGAGAGACTGTTCAAATAAATTGTGGTATCATCATAAAATAGAATACACTGAAACCAGATAGAAAAGAATGAGGATCCTCTCTATTTAGTGATATGGAAAAGCCTCCAAGGTATATTGTTAGTGAAATAAACAAAGGATATATATTATGCTATCTTTCAAAAACACAATGCTTATATTAACCTACATAAATACTGGAAAGATACACAAGCTTGTCAGTGACCTATGAAGGTTGGTGGATGTGGGGTCAAAAGAAAATAGGGAAGGGAAGGAAACTTTTAACTCTATACATTTTCTCAAAATATTTTTTGCTTTTTGAACCATGTGAACATATTATCTATTCATAACTAAATAAAAAATAAATAAAGCACTCACACATAGGGCAAAATCCACGAGGGGATTCCAGAATTTCCTCAGTAACCTGTGCTACTCCTGTTCTATTTCCTGATATGAAGAATTTCTTCTATTTCTGATATAAAGAATTATTCTTCAGGAGCTTCAGAATAATAGCTTCACTTGGCAGTTAAAAAATACATATAAAATTTTTCCAACATAAGGAAATGACAAATGTTTGAGGTGATGGATAACCCAATTACCCTGATTTGATCATTACACATTGTATACGTGTGTTAGAATTCTACAGGTACTCCATCAATATGTACTGTTATTATATATAAACTAAAAATAAAATCCATATATGACAGTTACTGCAGATTCTGAAAGTATAATTTTAAAAGAGGTTTGGCCAAGAAACTGGAAAATACAATCCCAAATCTCATCACAGTTTAAAATGTTTTCAATTACTATGTGTGGCGTGGTATAATGGAAATAACACAGGCCTCAGACACAGCCACATTTGGCTTCAAATCTCATTTCTGCCCCGACAAGCTTTGTGATCTTCCGTGAATACCTTCATTTCCAAGAACTTCAGTTCCCACTCTTAAAAGTGTGTTACCCATAGGAGCAGTACTATCTATCGAAATCATTCAGGTTGAAGAGTTGGCATTGGCAGACGTGTCATGGATGGTAACTGTTATTAGATGATTTCTTTCTTTATTGTCATTGTGAAAATTCAACTAAGTCAGCAGGTGCATGAAAAATAAAGATAGTTTACAGAGATCGGTTACATCTTACCTATCTGGAATTTTACCGTCTCTAATCTCACTGTCAGAACACAGAACATAGAAACAGAAAGAAGCACACAATTGTTCTTGGTAACAAAATGGATTGCACAAATATTTATATGAAAGTTTGAGCACTTGACTTTTTAGAGAGCCCCTTGAAAGCCCTCAGATAGCTGGTTAGGCTTGGATTTCACAGAAAATGTAAGCGTAGAGTTACAGAAGGGAATGAGTTCATTAGATATGCTACTTAGTGAAAGCGACAGATCATGGCCTGAGAAAAGAACCACATAAAGCAAACACAAGAATGTAGAGCATGGTAGCTCAGTGCTTTTCTCCAGAAATACACATCTACATACCCAATAAACTGTGATGACTTTGCTGTACCGGGCTGCATCCTTAAAAAGTACTTACCCAATAGGTTAGAAAAGGTAGGGAAGAATAAAGATTTTCATACAAAAGTGGCAAAAATAAAAATAAATGATGTTTAAATGCCTAGTTATGTATAAGATTCAACTCTCTTGAACTATTCACTCCCTTCATTTTTTCATAAATAGCTAAAATTTCACTGTATTCAGTATCCAAAGCCTCATTAGGAACAGAAACTCTAACAGAAAAGTATGGGCTGAGATGAATAAAAACATTTAAACATAGCTTGAAACAAGAAAGCTGCACAATAAATGGGATATTGTTCCTATGTGCTCATGGAAACCCTGGTAAACAAACAACGAAGTTACCTGTCTTGCCTTTGATTTAAGGCTTATGTACGCATGGAGTATAGCCTGTAATATTTTCCACCAGGATCTCTACTCAAGTTCTTCCAACTTGTTTAGATTTAGTGAAATCTAAGAGCTAAAGAATGACTTTTGCAAGTTGCAAATTGCTTTTAGGAGGAAACTCTTCAGTTGTTGTATGTGTAGCTTGGTAAAGGGTACCCTCTTTTGAAGCTGGGGAACAGAGGTCCTAATTCCTATTATGCTTTTGTTTGCAGAGACACAGGCGTGACCAGGGGACTTGCCCTCCAAAACGTCACTGCCCTTTACTTGGGATAAGTACAATTCTCCTCAGCAACAGAACCACAAGGTACTCTGTCACATTTCCCAAACAAGCAGCAATCAAACTTTCCATGCACCCTCTGCATCACATATTTTGTGGATGACATAGGTAGCTGTGCTCTTTTGGGTCAACATTCCTTCTTTATTATATGGCATGCCCTAGTCTTTCTGCAGTCATGCCACTACTGTGGTTACAAGTCAGAGAAATTACAGAGCCATATCTAAGAAACTTGTTTATACTGGAAAGCGATCAGTCATTTTTATTATCACCATACTAACAAAATAATAACAAAGAATCAAATTATGCTTGATTAAATTCTACTTAAAGAACTGAGTACAGTTTGCCCTCTGTATTTGTGAGGAATTGCTTCCAGAAACCCCAGCAGACACCAGAATCAATGGCATAGTGCAGTGGGACCTCTGTATCCGTGAGTTCTCGTCTGCAGTTGGATGTGAAACCTGTGGATATGAAGGGCCAACTGTACTGGCCCGTATTCTTGGGGGTTCTTGATTTGATGGTAGGGGTTATATGTGTGTCGGAGGACTGATGGGCAGGAAAAGGGAGATTTATCTGAATCATCTGAAGACTTATTCAATTCAAAGTATTTTTGTACATTTTTATGTCTTTCCTTTTATTTTTGATTTATTCAAATATGCCCTTGAAGGAAAGATTTGTGGATTTTGGAAAAAAACCTTCTCAGATGATTCTGATATAATAAATGTATAATAATAATAATGAGTAGCATATAATGGAAAATATTTCTTTTTTTGCTTGTTTTTTTGTTTTTGAGATGGAGTTTCACTCTTTTTGACCAGGCTGGAGTGCAATGGCGCAATCTCAGCTCACTGCAACCTCCGCCTCCAGGGTTCAAGCGATTCTCCTGCCTCAGCCTCCCAAGTAGCTGGGATTACAGGCACCTGACACCATGCCTGGCCAATTTTTTTTTTTTTTTGTATTTTTAGTAGAGACGGGGTTTCACCATGTTGGCCAGGATGGTCTCGATTTCTTGACCTCGTGATCCACCCGCCTCGGTCTCCCAAAGTGCTGGGATTACAGGCCTGAACCACCGAGCCCGGCCGGAAAACATTTCTTGAATGCTTTCCATGTGCTGGACACTGTCCTAAGCCCTACTCTTTCCTATGGTTGAGACCTTTTCTCTCTGATATGCATGCAAGTTGATAGTATAGTCTAGAAATTAGCTACATGAGGTCATCCACATTCACTTTCGTATTCCCTTATAATGTTGTACATTTTCATGAGAAAAATTGGTGCACTGAAAGAACAATTTCCTATGTGCCATCATATATGACTTTGGACAAAAAATATTATTCTGAGCCTCAGTTTCCTTATCTGTGGCAAATGGGGAGAATAAAAGCTTCTTTGTCTATATTGATATATTAATGTTTACTATAATGAGATGGCTAATTCAGAGTGTGGTTAGGAAAGAAACTTAGGATATCAAATTTTACAATCCAAGAAAGTTTAACTGAATCTAATTTGGGCTAAACACCATGAGGTACAAAGAAATGTCCAGTACTTCCTTGCTTTTATATATGTTCAGTGACAAATATGAAATAATCAGTGAACAAGACACCTTCGTGTAACCAATAAGATGCTAAAATATGGGTCAAAAATTAGGGAATAGACAAATCTAAGACACTATTAGCAAAAAAGTTTTAAGAAAAGGCAGATAGTAACATGGACTAGATTCATGAAAGAGGTATGATGTGAGTTAGGTCTTGAAGGTAGCAAGGTGGAAAGAAAGAAAACACATTTTTAGTAGCTGCATTGGTGGTGGCAGGAGGGCAAATCTGGAGTCCTAAGTAATCCCAGTATTATGCTACAACTCTCAGAGCCAACCCTGTACACAAAAATAGAGAACATAAATTCACTGTGACATTATGCAGTGAGCATCATCTTGTGAGAGTTACAGTGTAAGTAAAGTATGTGCCTCTGTGTGATTTGTGTCTCTGGAGGAAGTCTCACCGGAGGCAAAAGGTCAGAATTCTGTCTTGTAATTCCTGTGTCCTCATAACATCCAGTATAATTCCAAGTATATTGGGAGAAACTCGGTTCACATTTTAAGTGGGTTGGAGACATAAGGAGGTTTCATGGGGTTGGCAGGTGGGATAAGGTGACAGACTTGGAACCAGAAGTTGGAAAAACAGGGCTGTGCAGAAAAGGAGTGAGAACCATCACAGAAAATTAGCTCTCCTAAGCTATTTTCCCAAGGCAAGGCCTCTGTCACATATCCCTAAAATACCCACCTCAAAAACTGGAAAGTCTGTATCTTTTCTACCCACCCCTCCCCCAACCCCAAATGCCTTTCTTTAAATGTAGACAAAAGTTGAGGCTGAGCTGGCGTGATTAATACCAGCCTGTCTTGAGTGCACCTCCATCACCCCCACGGTCTTCCCATTTTTCTTAGATGCTGAGAAAATGCTTTTCACAGCTATGATGACACAGCCAGAAATATCACCTTTTGAAGACATCATAACCGTGAGATATGACACTCTTTCGGCCGTTAGAAGGTTATTTGCTGTAGCCATTAAATACAGCCCTGTCATTCCCACTCACCTGAGCCATATTTCCTCCTTCAATAGATTATCCATAAATATAAGCTCAGGTATAAATAGAAATAATGAACATTCGCAGCTAAAGAAGACATGCACAGCCAAATCCTGCCTGAAGGTAAGAGAACAGTCCTCCCTAGGGCAGGCTCAGCAGGGCCCAGAGGCCAGGTCTCCTGGAGGGGTCCCAGGGACTCAGGTCAATGTGGCTACAATATCCCGGCAAAGCAGAGTCTATGCCCGCTAAATTCCAAAGATGTTGCAGACTGCCCACTTGGTATCCCTGCCTACTTTGTTGACATTTATTATTAGTAGCAGCTTGTCCAGAATTTAGCTTCAGTTAATATTAATATTTTTAACAAGACACTGTGTTGTTTATATAGATTCTATAATTTCCAAGGGACTAAACAGGTATACTCACTTCATCTAAGTAATTTTACATATTCCAGTCCAGATGCCTTATCTTCTGTGCATTCAGCACTTTCTTAAGAACCTGATGAAATAAAATAAAAAATGTAAAAAAAGTGGCAATTTAGCATCAAACTGTGCCAAAACTTTTGGCCTTATGCAAGAATGAGAGAACAACACTAAAACTCAATCTGGCATTAGCTTAAGTAGCACAGGTGACTAATTCTGCACGCATTTGTAGAGAAAGATGACAAACGGTCCCCTGGGACTGATAGGACTTTAGCTGGGCCTTGTGAGTGGCAGGTATGCAAAGGACCTTTATCTGGGTTCTCAAAACTGGGAACCCTGTAGAGAGTTTGGCAGATTATCGGTAGGAGTGAGTGGAAATTTGAGAAGAGAGGAATATCCCTGAAATGAATGGGAATATTTGGTGCAAAGTAATATAAGACCGAAATTGCTCACGAGACTTCTAGCATTGAGGGAGATAACCCTGGGCAAATTAAGCCTTGGAAATAATTTGTAGATTTGTATAATACTGTGATATAGCAATTCCCAAGGATGATCTACAAACACAGAAACAACTTCTTCATGAGTGTTCACGTCCCCCATCATTAAAAAATATGTTTCCCCCAATGAGAGAAAACCCAGGGGAATACCACAACAGGTATGGGATTAGTGTCATTTCATACTTCCAGATAGATTTGTCTACCACAGAGTAAAAACACAGTGGCCTGTCTACAAGTTGTATTTTTGTCGATCGGGCTATGCATGAAGTTGATGTATTTGATTGGCCAAGGGGACTCGCCTCATGCAGAGGCTCCCAGTAAATAAAAGAAGATTGTTTTTCATAAACATGCATTCATTTCACAAGTTCATACATTCAATTAGTGAAATATTTTCATGTGCTAATGCCTCTGTTTTTAGAATAAAGTGTAATTAGTTTTTTAGCCCTCAAAGTACACGACACACTTAATGTGTAGGTTAAGTGTTTTGATGCACTTTCAACAGCTTCGAGATCTTTAGCGTATCATCTGAAGCTGTAATATACACATAAAATTCATATACGTATGTTTATAAAAGTTCTTGCAAGGACAGAGAGAAAGAGAGAGAGAGAGGGACAGACATTTGTTCATACACATATTGAAAGCAATTTTTGTTTGAGATCTGGCCATAGGCTACCAGGATTGGAAGAGAGCTTCATACAACAGTACATGAAGAGATTGAGTTGGCCTGATATTGACCTTCAACAGTCTGTTTGCACACAATACCTGGGAAGGTCCTTTTGAAAAGTAAGGCAGTTTTGTTAGTTGCCTGCTCAAGGCCCTACAATGGCTTCCTATGACGGTTAGAAAACAACCTAAAGTCCTCATTTCAGTCTAGCAGACCCTCCTCCATCTGGCCCTGGTTACCTCTTATTTATTTACGATCATTTTTGTTCACTCCACCCTCGCTGACCTTCTCACTATTCTTTCAAAGATGTTTAGCGGGTTTCTGGCATAGCGTCTTTTTCCTTGATGCTCTCTCTGCCTGGAAGAACACACTTCTCTCAGACACACACATGGCTGACTTCTTCCCTCCACTCAGATCTCTGCTCAAAGGCCACCTCTACAGGGAGTCCTTCCCTGATCACCCCATTTAAGATTGCCCCCATGTCCTCTCTGGCCCGTTGTCTTGCTTCCTTTTGCATCACAGGAGTTAGCACGACCTGACATTTTATAATACATCTATTTGTTATTCCTTTAGTTTATGTTTCCTAAATGAGGATGGCAGCTCCACAAAGGATGGCTTATGTCTCATTTTCAGCTGTATCTCTGGTACATAGTAGATACCTATTAAAAGCTTGTTGAGGCCGGGCGTGGTGGCTCACGCCTGTGATCCCAGCACTTTGGGAGGCCGAGGTGGGCAGATGATCTGAGGTCAGGATTTCGTAGACCAGCCTGGACAACATGGTGAAAACCCATCTCTACTAAAAATACAAAAATTTGCCAGGCATGGTGGCATGTGCCTGTAGTTCCAGCTACTCAGGAGGCTGAGGCAGGAGAATCACTTGAATCCGGGAGGCAGAGGTTCCAGTGAGCCGAGATTGCGCCACTGCACTCCAGCCTGGGTGACCGAGTGAGACTCTGTCTCAGGAAAAAAAAAAAAAAAAAAAACCAAAAAGCTTGTTGAATGAAAAAATAAAAATAGCAGAATAGTATTTCTTGGCTTATTTACTTGTTTATTTACTTGTTAATTCATTTATTATGACCACCATAGGCCTACAAGCCAATCCGAGAACTGGAAGATGATTAAATGTATCGGAGAAGGTCACACCACTGTGTCAGCCCTTCCTCCCTCACTTGGTCTCCCCCATCCAAGGTAGTATTTATCTTAGGTTTTGTGTTATAATTTTCTTCCTTTGAAAACATAGTTTTATATATATATATTTATATATATTGTACCTATATATGTATTTAAATTGTATTTTGCCTTGAATGCAGTTTTCATTTTATTTGATTTTGAGTTTCATTTAAAAAGAATATATCGTTCTATGTGTTAATCTCCTGAGACTTTTTTCCCACTCAATATTTTTGATTCCTGAATATTGTTTTGCTATTTTTTTTTTTTTTTTTTTTTGAGACGGAGTCTCGCTCTGTCGCCCAGGCTGGAGTGCAGTGGCCGGATCTCGGCTCACTGCAAGCTCCGCCTCCCGGGTTCACGCCATTCTCCTGCCTCAGCCTCCCGAGTGGCTGGGACTACAGGCGCCCGCCACCTTGCCCGGCAATTTTTTTTTTTTGTATTTTTTAGTAGAGACGGGGTTTCACCATGTTAGCCAGGATTCTCTCGATCTCCTGACCTCGTGATCCGCCCGTCTCGGCCTCCCAAAGTGCTGGGATTACAGGCTTGAGCCACCGCGCCTGGCCTGTTTTGCTATTATATCACTTTGATATTATTTTATTTTGCTATTTCGATATATGGCTGTAGTCCATTCATTTTGTGTAGCTGTAATCTCTTTTGTGACTGTATCATGATTTATTTTCACCGTGCTGTCAAACAAGTGTCCTAGGATGGGGCTCCCATTCAAAACTGGAAGAAATTCATGCGGGGCACAATAGCTCACATCTATAATCCCAGCTTTTTTGGAGGCTGAAGCAGGAGGATCACTTGAAGCCAGGAATTTGCGAACAGCCTGGGCAACATACAAAGACCCTGTCTCTACAAAAATAAATTTAAAAAACATTAGCTAGGCATGATGGCACATACCTGTAATTCCAGGTACTTGAGAGACTGAGGAAGGAGGAGAATTGTTTGAGCCCAAGAGTTCAGGGTTGTAGTGAGCTGACTGCACCAGTGGAAAAGAAATTTGTCAGAGTTCTTAAGTAGTGTGTCCAAGGCCCCTGAAGTAGTTGGTGGGGATCTGGCTCAGATTCTCTAATGAGGATTTTTTCCAGTTTGTAAAAACTTGTTTGGGGGCATTTTGAGTGTAATGTTTCATATTCAGTCAAAAACAGGCCCTGTTCTGCAATCTCTTTCCTTTTATTCCTCTAAAGCGGCCTCTCCTAGGTTTTTGGCTGGGCTCACTTTCACATTTCATCTGTAGGCTTAGCCCCATGTATACTCCCAAAGCAAATACGGTGGAAAGATGAAGTATCTTAATGGCACTGGTGTGGACTTTCAAATCGAGTCCCCTCAGAGCCCAGTGTAAGAGTTTGTTGCCAGGAGACTCAGGAGCAGTGCCCTGCCACCCAATTCCAGCACTGGCATTGCTGGCTTGCTATTCTTCCATGTTGTCTCTACTCCCTTTTCATATTTCTGTGAATGCTATACTGCTATCCTGTCTAGGATTTTAGTTTTCTTTCTAGAAATAGTCCTCTTCCATGAAATGCAGCCCAGCTTTGTAAACTTGCCTTGCCTTTCCCAGTCTTATTCCTTAAATTCTAGAAGGCAATCTTTTCCCAATATGGCTGCCAAGACCCGACAGTATCTGAGTCCTCCACGGTGGAGCCATGCTAGCTTGACCAGACCTCTAGTGTCGGTCACCCTTGGACCTGTGCCAGAAGCCATTGTGTTTATGGAGACAGGCTTTTCCTTTCAGCTGCACACCAGGAATTTGTCTTTTATATAGCTAGGATGGATTCTTTGAATTTGTGAAATAAATGGCTGAAATCAGAAGTGGGATATGTGACCAAAAACCAGAGAGCCTATAATTAGTCTAGCTGGGGAATAAAACCCAAGGGATATAATTTGAGGCAAAAATGAGCATATGTGATATTGATATAACTTTGTGATGCAGGATCACACATTGTTGGAGAGAGTGTACATTTGTGTAATGTTTTGGAGAACAACTTTATAGCATGTATCCTTCAAATAGCCATGGACTTTGGCCCTACATATCCACTTCAGAAAACATACGCTAAGGAGATAATTTTAAATACAGAAAAACTTTATGCATAAAGATGTTCTCTAGCATTACGTAGCCACAAAAATGTAATAACCAAAATGTCCATTATAATAATGAATAATTTTAGTACTTCCATCAGAAGAATGGTATTAATCTTAAAGCTTTCATGCTAACTTTGAAAAATATCAGCATTATAATATTAGAATGTTACACAAAAAATGAAAATTCCACGTATGGCATAATTACAAGTGTGCAAAACAGTCCTCTCCCCCCATTAACTATGCCAGGAAATAAAGGTAATGAAGATTCTCCAAAAATTTTAAAGTGGTGGAATTATAGCTGTCCTCTAGCTTTCAAGGTTTTGTTTGTCTTCCTTGGAAATATGTATCACTTTTATAGGGAGAGAAAAAAATAACCAAACTAAGACAAATTAAACGTGCCACCTTGTCAATTCTGGACACAAATAAAAGATATAGAGAGTGAGAAAACTAGCCTCAAAGAGCTTTAAACTGCCTCCTTCCTGCACAGATCTCTCACCCTGTTGAGATCAGAGGATGGAAGCCTTTTTGAGCTGCTGGTGAAACACCTGCTTTAGAGATCAAATTCAGGAGTAGAAATAGACCCAAGACATCAAATAATTTACTCCATGGTAAAGGTAGCCTTTGGAATCCGGGAATCAGATAATTTGTGTAAATGCATTTAGAACAATATCTTGGCACATAGTAAATGCTTTAAAAAAGGTGAGATATTATTACTGTTGTCATTATTCAGTACATGGTATTGAACAGGAACTGTCAATTTAGGAAAATATATAACAATAAAACTCCAAATATTAGATTGTAAATGAAAACAAACTTCAAACAGATGAGAAATTCAAATACCAAAAAGTAAATCAATAAGCCAACCAGAAGAACATTCAGAGTACAGAAGTCCCTTCTCAATATAAACACGAAAGGTAGGGTCTTTTAGGGATTAGAAAGATAATTACTTTAACCATAAGTCATTAAAATTGTCTGTAGAAAAGGAAACTGAGAAAATGATTATCTGGGATAAATATTTGCAAAACAGCTATTTTACTTGGTTTCATAATTTTTAGAATATTATGCTTATTTTTCTTTTTTTCCCATTACAAAAGAGTTAATAACCTTATACAAAAGTTCTCTCAAATCAATAAGAAAAGAGGTACTCCAATAAAAACGATGGAGCAAAGGATAAAAACAGTAAAACAAAGTGTGTATGTGTATACACACCCATCACATAGATACAGATTTACATACATATATATTTTATATATTTTACCTTCATTAATAATTACAGAAATGTGAATTAAAATACCATGAAATACTAGGCATTTTTTTCTCAAGTAAATTGGCAAAAATAAAAATAATGTCTGATATTTTTGAGATAAGAGTTTGCGGGTTGTTTCCATGGAAGTTAATAGAGTACCTTTCTGCAAAAAGTATTGTTATTGTGCAAAATAATGGAAACCACCCTGGTTTACTTCGTGCCCATGAGAAATGTATCATTTCTTTTACATTAGGAAGTGGGGAACCAGGAATATGGACTCCAAGGAGAAGATGACACAGAATTTCTGGTACTATTTTTCCACTTCATTTTATAAGAAAAAAAGGTATTCTTTAAAAAAATAGTTTACCTATTAGAATCTTCATTAATAGACATGAAATTATTCAATTAATTAAATGCTAATAAATCAGCTAGTTCTAAAAATTAAACATCAAATTAAATTAAAATCAAATAATTAAGTCAAATAGAAATATAGAAAGGTTGTAGTAGGCTCCAGAATTCTTCCTTCCCTCTCTCTTTCTCTCTCTCTCCAAAAGAACATTGAAGTGCTGCTCATGATTAAGGGGAAACACGCACTCTCATAGGAATGTAAATTAGTAAAAGCTTGTGGCAGAGTGTTTGGCAATATGTAAAGTACTTAAAATTGTAAATATGCTTTGACAGAGAAGTCTCATTTTTATGAATTTATCCTAAAGAAATAATCAGACAAGTGTTCAAAGATGTTTGTACAAGAGTGTTCATTGAAGTGTTGTTAATAGTATTGAGAAATTGGAAATAAACTAAATATTCAACAGTGGGGAATTAGTTTAAAATTTATGCTACGTGGAGTAGAATATGCTAAGCAGAGCGAACCTTTGAGTATTTGAATTTAGATGTATATTTACTGAGTTTATTAAAAAATAAGATGTTTATAATATATTAAGTGAAAATCACCTACAATATAGTATGCTTAATATTATTCTTTTAACATAACAATTATGCAAACGCACTTGTACAAACATACCCAACTAGTATCAATAACCAGGAAAAAAAAAAATACATCAAGAGGCTAACAGTGTCTGCCTCTAAATGTAGAATTCAGATAATTCTTTTCCTCTTTTGTTTTTTATGTTTCTACAACTCATGGATATTATTTACTCAGCTTCAAAATAATTTGACAACTTTTCATCTGGGCTATCACCCTTGTTCAAGCTCCTGTCGCCTTTCACCTGACATCATCGCTTACATCTCCCTGAAAACACACTGCGAGGTGAGACGTGAAGGGCCAGTAATTGGTCTGGAAGGTCATCCCAGGAAGCAGGAAGTCCAGAAAGAGAGAAAAGGCGGTAAGGTATATTAATAAGCAGGCTATCCCTGTGTGCAGTTGAGGCTCAACCCCACTGTGGTCCATGTGAATGAACCTGAGAACAGTCACACTGAGGGATGGGAAGAGGCATTTATCCATCAAGTCTCAGCTCTCCCTGGTAGAGGGTTGCCCCAGGGTGTTAAATTTTTGGTAGCTGGCAATTTTAAACTGCCCTGTGTGTGGCCTGAGCAGACCGCCCTAGCTCTGGAGGAAACTCCTCAGGCAGAGAAGCATAGAACTGAGCGTGCTTGAGACAGGAGACTGGTGGGTCATCCTTTGGAGCTGCAGCTGCACTTCTGTGGGGGTCCTGGGATGTGACACAGAGCATTAACTGCGTGGTATGCTTGCCACCCCTGGATTTCTGTCACAGCACCTTAACAGGCTTACCTGTGTCCAGTTTGATATAGTTTGGGTCTTTGTCTCCTCCAAATCTCCTGCTGAAATTTGACCCCTAAAGTTGAAGGTGGAGCCTAGTGGGAGATGGTCAGGAGGGCAGATCTCTCATGAATAGCTTGGTGCCATCTTCATGGTAATGACCCAGTTCTCACTGTATTAGTTCCCATGACAGCCGGTTGTTGAAAAGAGCCTGGCCCCTCCCTCCTCTCTCTCACCATGTGATGCTGGCTCCCCTTAGCTTTCTGCCATGAGTGAAAACTTCCTGAGGCCCTCATCAGAAGCAGATGCTGGCACCATGCTTCTTGTACAGCCTGCAAAACTGTGAGCCAAATAAACCTGTTTTCTTTATAAGTTACTCAGCCTCAGGTATTACAAACAGCCTACCACCCACCCTTAGAGCATATTCTCAGCACATCACCAGGGTGCTTATTTAAAAATGGAAATCATATCATACCACACCTTTGCTCAAAACCTTTTCATATTACTCACCAACACAAACAAGCAATCAATCAATCAAACGAACAAACAAAAAAGCTGAAATAGTCCATTAGGCAATACGTGATCCAGCCCCATAGCCCCATCTCTCACAATTCTCCTTACTGGCCTCACTGCAGCCTCTTGGCCCTGCTAAGAATGCATACACCCAGGCCCTTAGTGTCAGCTTCGTCTGCCTGGAAGCCTTCTCTCTCCAGCTATGCAGTCACCTCTCTCTCACTTCCTTGTGATTTCTGCCCAGATGTTCCTTTCCCAGAGCAGCTTTTCCTGACTACCTTCTATAAAACAGTAATTCTCCACTCTACTGCCTTGTCTCTTATGTTTTTTTCTATTGAGCTAATCATCATCTGACAAATCACATCTTTTTCTTTATATTTTAAAAATGTGTTTATGTCTGTTTTCTTACCAACAGTAGACTGTAAGCTCTGCTAGGACAGAGCTGTGTACTTTTTATTATTATTTTATTATTTCCCCCATGTCCAGAGTATTGTAGACATCTAACCAGTGCTTAATTAATGTTGGATGACAAATGAATGATCAAAGGTGTGCTCAGCTTCCAAAGGAAGTACAGAACAAGGAAGAGAACGTTTCCCCAAGTCATACTCCTTCTTTGGTGTTTCCTACTCAGTAGAGCTCCTTTTCCTAACCCTCCATGACTGTGACTATTCTGCGGAATCCTCCTGGCTGCTTTGCAACTGACATTCTGAAATGCATCCTTTGGGTTGCCTAGGTGTGTGGTATCTGCCAGTATTCACCTGGTTAATCAGATACCAATGTCTCCAGGCTGTCTGCTCCTAGGGTTGTCTATGATCTGAAGTATAGGAGGACTGGAGCTCCAGGCAAGATGACCTGACCTTGAGGATCAGTTGCCAGAGGGCAAAACCAATGTTCTCAGTACATTCTTGGAGCAAGTTGTGATTGAATCTGTGCTTGTCTCTTTGTCAGGCCAAGGGAAAGAACCTGCCGTGCTGGCACTTAGCCTTGTAGCCCAGACTTCTTGACAACACACCCTCCCATAAGCCAAAATCGAATCATCCTTCCATCAGCACCTTTCCCAGTTTTGCTGGTCCTGGATCCCTGCCCCAACCTCCACCCTGCCTTACTGCTGTGGTTGCTTATGAAATATAGGATCCACCCACAACTCTCTCCTCCCGTGATTCACCTGCACTAAAAACAAGGCTTTCACTGAAAAGCGGTAGCATCTTCCCCTCAAAGAATGTGAAGTGTTTGGAAACGTGCCTGGGCAATCCATCCTCAGCACCCAAAGGCACCAGAGGTCACTCATTCATCTAGGAGAGGAAAATGAGGTTGGAGTTGGAAGTTCCCAGTGTGCCTCATGGAAGGGAATTGCAGAGCTGAAATTTCTGTGTAAACCAGTGACATTTAATCCCATTTGGTGACACGCACTTCTATTTGGATCTGTTCCATTGCATCTCATCTCATTCCATAGATAATGAGTGCACACCTAAGAATACATACTGTTGGTGCCAAGATCCATTTTCAAATATGTTGTGTTATATTTTAGTTTTAGTCTGAAGGTACGAGGCTGAATTTGCAAGAGATTGCTAGTATGATTTGTTTCTCTCTCTACATTTTGTAACTGGATTATGCTTTTAACATAAATTATATGAAAACACTGTAAAAAAATATTTCAATACTTGTTACTTAACTACACCTAAATGCCTGAAGGAAGTCTTCTATTGTGCTCCATGTCTTCCTACTATACACAAGTAGAGAGTGATCAGTGGATTTCTACATAGGGCTGTCCTGAAATAATTTAGTGTTTGTACAAAAGTCATTTCATGCATTTTATTATATCTCGGTTCCTAAGTGGATTCCATTTAGGGAATATTCTAACATTTTGCTGTTCTATGCCAAGTTGGTGACAATGAATAAAAAATGAATGTGTATGTATGAGAATAAACATTCTCTCAACATAGATTCAAAACCACAAACACTATATCTGTCAGAAATAATACATCACAATGGAATTATTTATTGGCATTATCTACATTTTTACTTCTGTTTGATTCTTAATATTATTCAAATAAGTTTTCTTCTTCCCTATCCTTCCACACTTTCCACAGAATGCAATTCACTCCTCCCTACCACTATGTGCGTAAGACTGTGCTTGAGCATTTGAGGCATAGACCATGAATCAGATGCAGATTGTGCTTTTGAGAAAGCTACTTCCTCTCTGTTTTCAGAGACATGATTTGTTGTATCCACTAAAGCCATTTTGTGTAGCATTCACAGTTAACAATGAAACAACCCACCAACTATTAAATGCTTATTTTGCACTAAGCATTTTGCTAAGTATTTTGTATGTGTTCTATAATTCAGTTCTCATAATGTCTCTGAGAAATGAGCAATATCCTTCTTCAGCCCATGAAACAAGTAGGGATCCTCCTTATTTCATTTGATCAGGGGAATTCAAATTCTATCCTTCCACATTTTGATATAGCTGTGTAGGCCTGGTCTGAATTCATTTGTTTGTGTATTTATTGAAAAAAACCTTTATTTTGGCTTTTACACTCTGCAAGATGAATCAGGAGCTGTGCTGGGAGCTGCAAGAATCACAGAGAGAAATAAGATTTAAGTCCTTCTAGGATTCAAAACATAGTTTTATTAGGTGATACAAACTTCCAAAACAGTGACATCTTAAAATCTTAATGACTTAATTCAACAGAAGCCCATTTTATCTCACCAGTGTTCAGTAGGCTGTCTTCCACCTCATGTTTACAGGATCCAAACTCCTTTCATCTGGTGGTTTTTGCCAGTCTTTTTTTTAAAAAAATCCTCTTCTGGATGTTCAATGGGGAAAAGGGATATGAAACGGGCCAGCCTAGGCTGTGTTGCACATATTCTCTTCCAGCGGCCAGAACATGACGCTGTGTAATTCCAAAGGTGGCTGGACAGTATAGTCTCACTATGTACACAGAAAGAAACAGAAATTGGTAATAGTGAGCATGCAGCAGTCTCTGAATGGGCTTGCACTTGGCGCATCAAATAGCCATGCACTCCTGCATAGAACACTTGTCCCCATTCCCATTCTATGGAAGACGAATCTAAAGATCCATCTATTCAGTGCATCCAGGTCAGTGTTCAGGATTTCCAGGTGATGCAAGTTCTCTTCATGAGGTCCCCATGTGACTCCTGCTGGTCTGGTGACCAATAAACTCAAGGATAAGTTTTCCGTCCTCCCACCTCTGTCTCCCACACTTCTCTGCCCCACATCTCACTCCCCCGCTATACTTTACAAAGCAGGGACAGGATAACAGTTGTAAAAACTCCCATCTACAAAGTTCTCCAGCAGTTGTGGAATCCCTCCAGGCAGTCTTTATGAAGAATCCTTGTACCAGGGATTGAGAAGTTCTAAATGAGGCCCTGAATATGCCTCTGGAAGAAAGTCCTTTGTGTGCTGTTTTTGGTGGCTCCTCTTTGAACATTTTCTCTATGGCTACAGCTAAAGCAGGTGTGAGATAATTTGCCCTACTAGAAGACTACTCAGCATTTGTTGCTTCTTTTCTACTGGTGCACATTTGGTGGGTCAAAGGTTGTACTAACTCTTAAGTAGTCACGATTTTCTTTCCATCAAAAATGTGATGAGCTTTGCTTTCAGTAACTTCCATGTGCTAGAAGCCAGTCTCTAATCTCTTTTTTTAGTGATGATTTTCTAACCTGATTTATTTCCACTCCGCTAACCCCTACATAACTTCCTCTCTCAATGGACTAAACTGACAGTAAACTTGAGAGTAGGGTGGGAGGGAAGATCTAACATGTTTAATCTGATATTTAGCGGTTGTCTGAGTTACTTTGAGTTACAGATAAAAAGACTTATCGGTCCTTGTAAATCAGTAAGTCTTTCTCTACAAACAAAGCACAACAGGCCAGAACAACACAAACTAACAAAAAAGAGGTAGTGGCAAAGTTTAAAACCAGGGTGTTCTCCAATAGATGAAGTAACCACTTTCAAAGAAACATGCATTAATGTTGCTCCAAATCTTCTTTCTTACCTGCAGTGGGAAAGGTGAAGCCTGCCTTATTCATTATCACATTGCAGCATTTTGCAAGGCCAAAAGTAGAAGGAAGCACTCATTGTAGGAAAGAGTGAATGAACAAATCCTTATTGAAAGCATCTGGAAAATTCAATTCTTACGTTAGTAATTTACAAATAGGAGTCTACTGTTTCTTAATCTGGCCTCTGTGCAGCCAAATTGTTTTCCCTGCTAAATTCTCTAAATTGCTCCATTAGTCATTTGTTTGCATTTAGGCAGACAATAGGCTTTTGGAAGGTAAAACCATCTAAAAATGGATTATTAAAAAGAAAGGACTCTACTAGATGACTTCTTAATCACAGACACTTGCTTTGGAAGTGAATGTGATTAAGTTCATACTTTGCATATGACCAGCTGACAATTCCATTGAGCCCCTGTTTGGGAGCGTGGGGAAGTTTGGGTGGTAGGGCATGGGCTCAGAAGGTGTAGGCAGTGGTGATGGAGAATTTGATTTTTCTCTGGAAATGGTCCTAGAGACAAGTTTCTGAGTTTTGGAAGACAACACAATGCAACAGAAGGAACACTCATTTTGAAGCCGGTAGGTTTTGTTTACAGAACTTATCTGCTGTTTATGAGAGATATAAAACCCTGAGCGAGTTACCTACATCGCTCTAGCTCATTTTGCTCATCTGTAAAATGAGCAAATAATGAGGACACATTCTCCACAGCATTATTAGAAGGATCAAATGGACTAATGAATGGGAAAGTGCCTTTCAAATGGCAAAGCAGTTGTAAATGTAAACTGTTATGATAAGTGGCCCTCAAGAAATGCTCTTTGATAGTAACAGTCAATGTCTAATCCCATTCTTCTTCTGTGAAGGACTTCACAGGAACAGGGCTTTCTGTTGGCATCTTCTCTATCCATCTTAGAAGATTTCTGGAGAAGTGGATGCAGGACTCACCTCACCCTGGCGCTGTTTCTCTGGGCAGTATTTCACCAGGTTAGAATTTTTTTCTGACACAGAAAATGGTATCAGTGTGGCTAAGTGGAAAACACACTGCACTGAGTTTCAACACATGCTTTCATTACTACATTATTTTGTTCACTCATTGACTTATGCATTCAGCAGATATTATTCAGAGCCTATGACATATTAGACACTATGCTAACCTGCTGTACTTGTGCAGTTGAGTATTTCAGTCTCCTTGCTCATTTTAATGGGAACTGAGAGAGTCACTTAACTTCTGTTTGTTTGTTTGTTTTTTGAGACAGAGTCTCATTCTGTTGCCCAGACTGCAGTGCAATGGCACAATCTCGGCTCACTGCAACCTCCACCACCTGGGTTCACGTGATTCTCCTGCCTCAGCCTTCCAAGTAGCTGGGACTACAGGTGTGTGCCACCACACCTGGCTTATTTTTGTATTTTTAGTAGAGATGGGGTTTCACTATGTTGGCCAGGCTGGTCTCAAACTCCTGACCTTGTGATTCAACCACCTTGGCCTCCCAAAGTGCTGGGATTATAGGCGTGAGTCACTGCGCCCGGACCACTTAACTTCTTATTGCACTAGTTTACTCAACTGTCCATAGTGACCATCCCTGTCTGGTCTTTCTTGTAGTTTTTATGAGAGAAAGGCTTGAAGAGTGCATTGTAGAAATAAAAGGGATGGACAATTATGAGGTGCAATGCATTTATTGGCATTTTTTGAACACCTATTGGCATATGACGTGACTACTGTGCTTAGATAGGATGACCACTAAGGAAAGCTGACTGTAATAAAGCAAGAGGAATATGGTTCTGGTTTAATGGCATTTTGTGGAATGCCAATCACTGAAGCAAAGATTCTTTCATGATTGTGTATGAAGTGAAGTGAAGCCATAAAGAAAGATGAAAAAGTGAATAAAGAAGAATAAGAGGAGTAGGTGTGGGAAAAATAGGTATGATGGTTGGTCAGAGTTTTTAACATGCTACCTTGCAGGTGTGGGCAGGCAGGGCAGGGCATGTCCAAGGAATTCTCTGGGAACCTTGATATGAGATAGTAACACAGAATTAGTTTTGGTAATAATGTTAGTTAGCATTTATAACACACTTGTTTTCAAAGTACTTTACAATGGTGAATTGGGTAATTATATTCCTGTGAATTAGGTCAGCATTGTTATTTCTCTTTCACTCCATTAATCCCTTCTCCTCAGCCAGCAGAGGCTCTTAGTCACAAAGTTAAACATTCAGCCATCAGTTACATGTGTCCTCATGGAACCATGTGTTGGCCTTAAAGGGCAGACATAGGAATGGTTAAGTGTTACCCTAGCGTTTTCTCCTTAATGCTAAACATAATCTTTTTTTTAAAATCAGATCTTAGCTTGTAGAGAAGCTGGTTATAATACTTTCAAAGTCACTGTCATACCTCCCCTCTGCTTCTCATAAGAAGTATGCCAGTTATTCTCAAACTACGTGAACTATCAGAAAAACCCTAGGATGAGTGACTCAGAGAGGTGTGTTCTGGTGTGGCTTCTGCCACTTCCAGCTTACTGGGTGAGATCATTTCAACAAGCCATCTGAGATTTCTAAGCTTCTGAGTTCACCTTTGTAAAATGTGAAGAATAATACTTGGCCTGCTTTCCTGTTTAGTGGTTTTTGAAAGTGACACAACAATAATAATTTAGGAAAGAATGTATGGCTGAATTTACTAAGATATGCTAGACTTATTGGTTGCCAAGGTTTGCATGACATGAATCAAAAGATGTCAAGTGCACAGTGCCATCATCTTTGCTGTTTTGCTTGTGGTGATCACAGCATTCTCTCCCGCACCTCCCCACCTCAACCTGAGCTAGGTCTTATCATCGGACTCCTCAACACAGCTCTCTCAGCCACCACTGCTGATTGATTGGAGTTGTTGCAGACAAGGAAAACTTTTGGTAAGCTCAAATCTAAGTGTCTTCTACTGTTTATATTTATTTTAGGTTATCTTGAATAGGCTATATGTATACACTGAGCAAAATATTTTCTAGAAAGTGAACAATCTCCCCCTTAGTCCTCTTACCTTCTGCTATTTCTAAAGCGAAAATCTTCTCTGGTTTATTTACATGCTCTGATAAATATTCTCTCAGGAAAAAGAATTAAAGGACATCTTAAAGTAATGTCAGACGGATTAGGAGGTATGAAATTATGAAAAAAGAAAATTGATTTCATTGTAATTCTTGGCAATATGTTGGCTGATGATCTAATCTTTTTGCTTCTATCCCATGCCAGGTGAACTTTATATAATCGGAAAACGCTCTTGAGTCTAGTTGAATTGAATGTAGGTGCTCATGTGACTTAACCGTGTTCCAAATATTAGCTCCTGTTTTAAGCCTCTGGATGCTTTTCCATTTTGAACTGAACAATGAAGATTCATTGAAATACTGTCATCACCACACCTGGGATGACTGAATAACTTTTTTTTTCCCCACAGTGTCTTTCTTTTTTCAGTGTTTCTCAGGGTGAGTGGCTGAGAAAAATTCCCATTTTTAGTGGGAGTGCCTGGGTAAGGTTTAGGAAGATGAAACAAAGTCAGTGGAAACTGTAGGATATAGTGTCCATCTTCTAACTCATGGTTTAAGGGTCTATCACATAAAAGTGCTAGATCATTACACTGGAGTATCCATAGCAAATTTGATACTACTACTTTCATCTTTGGTGTCTTCTGTATTGTAAAGGGGAAGTGAGAGACTCCTTTTTTCAGAACCTTCTTCTCTATATGGTGTCAGGTTTGAGTCTGTCAGTGAGAGGCATTTGCCTGTCATCTGGAAACAGGGAAAAGGAAGAGAAGTCACTATTCTTTGGAGGTAACTGCAGCCAGATTCATGAACGGAAGAGTGGCTCACAGTAACTTCTTGGTGAGTCCTACAGAATCACTTGGTTCACTGATGACAACAAAGAGATACAAACTTCTCAGGAATTTTCAAGAATAGAAATAGTGTTCCAGAGAGCTCTCCAAACTTTCTGCTCCTCAGGTAAGATCTTTAGTGTCAACTTCCCAAACCTGTACTTTCAAGTTCTTCCAGTAAAGCTACTATTTCCTGATTTAAGTCCTTTACACTTGAAATAGAGTGGCTTCTATTGCTTAACTGAACTTTAACATAGATAGTTTTTTGTTTGTTTGTTTGTTTCTGTTTTTTTTTAACTGTAAGTGGTTTGGGGCTATTAGAATGTTAGGGATGAAACTGACAAATTGAATCTTTGATGTGATTACAATTTCAACAACAGAGCAAAATGGGTCACTGATAGTACAGGCATGGCATGCAGTAGCAAAACAGCTATTTACATTATCGCTTCTGATTCCCTGGAGTTATGCAGCTGTAGAAGGCAACACTTCAGAAGGCAAAGTAGCAATAGTAGTAACTGAACTTTGTGATAGAAATAAAGAGTACAAGGAATGTTCAGTGGGGTTGGCTGTTTCTGAATATAATGTAGAACTTGGAAAAAGAAAGACAATGTCAAGGTTTTAAATTAGTTATTCAAGGAATGCATTAAGTACTGTAGACTATGACTTCAGTTACTGTGTTGAAAGAGTCTTACATTTCTTGTAGCCATTGGGCAAATATTCCCAAAAATAAACTAAAAGTATAATCCTGAGAGTGGTAAATTTATATTCAAAATGAATGTACAGACTTATTAAGTCTCTTATATCAAAGATAGAGAATTAATCAAGAAAGACTGGCATATTAGAAATATACAGGAGAAACTTGGGCAGATTTCAATGAATCCAAATTCCTTGAACACCCAAAACCTGCCAGGCCTCTGTTGCCAGAAGAAGCTGTATGTAGTGCTTCCTTTCTTGCCTGACCACTCTGTAAAAATATCAACTCAGGCATTGACCTTGTAAATGAATCATGATTCTCTTGAAGGCCCACCCATCACCTTTCTTTGCTTCCAAACCCATAATCATACTCAAATCCTGATAAAACCTGGGACAATAAGAGAAAATTTAACTTCTCATTAGGGCCAAAGTTCCACTCATATGAGAAGAATCAAAATATTTTGTCAACGTACAGTGGCTTCTGTGTGGAAATGGACTATAGGTGCTAGACCAGAGAGTAAAGCATGTAATGTTGAAATTGAGTAACTATAATAGAAATCATGGACTCTCACAATTCTTAGACTTCACTTCACAGATGCCAAGATTCCTAAGTAAAGTGAAAGTTGTGGTATCTTGAGGGAGGACTCTGTCCACTGCTAATATTTATAACATGACTCTTCTACCTACTTTTCTTCAAATTGACTTGTAGTCATTAATAAAAGGTTCTCTGCCTTGGGGAATACCAAGAATTCTGAGTGATTACTGAACATCTGAATTTATGCTAATTCTAGGGGATTCAAAATGCCAATTTATTCTACAAATTTAGAGTAGAAGCTAGCAAAAATTAAGCAATGAATGCCATTTTGGCTTAAGTTCCATCTCAAAATGTGTTCAGTGATTCCCTAAAACACCATTAGTTATTTTCCCAGTTCCTGAATAAATAGTTGGAATAAACATAGTTGGAAAATGACAAAATTTTCCATATTGGTTTCCTGATCTGTGAAAAGACAGCTACAGTGATAAGAAGGACCAAGTAAGAGTTTATCCCTAACAAAGCAGAAAACCAAAATCAATATACTGTACTAGGGGAAATTTCAGATGAGTAGTAGTATCAAAGATTTGAAATATGCCTACTTGGCCTGTCTAAAAGACAGATGAAATTTAGAGAATAAAACTACATATTTCTGAACTTGGGTGGTAGCTCTAAATATAGCTGCTATTTCAGATGTAGTATTTTGTTGTTTGCTTTGATTTGTTTTTGTTTTTTTTTTTACTTGAACAAACCATCTAAATTCCTGATGCCTGGTATTGAGCTATTGCTCTGGTGATTGTTTTTCTTCTGTACCTGTTAGCAAACATTTTTACAGTTTACTTTTGCTTGTCATGGATAGCAATATACATTCACTGACTTCCTTCAGGCTGTATTAACTCTTTATCATGATTTAGTTTCCAGGGATCTTGATTGTCTCACCATCATACAGGGCATGACGCTAATCTGTAAGATTAATTACATCATGCTGCTTGGAAATGATGATCATGACATAGACAATGCCCTAGATATCTTGGTAGGTAATAAGCATGCCAGAAGTTGTTAGAAAAATCAAACCCATAAAAATTCAGATACCATCCATCTTGAGGAAGTTTCTAGACATCCAATGGTCTGGACTACACAGTCTTCCCTCTCTTTCCCTGCCATGATGAAGAACAAATTTCTGAATCTTGTACGTACTATCTTTAAGAAAGGAGCAGAGGGCCGGGTGTGTTGGCTCATGCCTGTAATCCCAGCACTTTGGAAGGCCACGGTGGGCATATCAAGAGGTGAAAAGATGGAGACCATCCTGGCCAACATGGTGAAGCTTCGTCTCTATAAAAATCCACAAATATTAGCTGGGTGTGTAGTCCCAGTTACTCGGGATGCTGAGGCAGGAAAATCGCTTGAACTTGGGAGGCGGAGTTTGCAGTGAGCTGAGATGGCGCCACTGCACTTCAGCCTGGTGACAGAGCGAGACTCCATTAAAAAAAAAAAAGAAAGAAAAGAAAGAAAGAGAGAAAGAAAAAGAAAGAAAGAAGGAAGGAAAGAAAGAAAGAAAGAAAGGAAAAATAAAGAAAGAAAGAAAGAGAAAGAAAAAGAAAGAAAGAAAAAAAGAAAGAAAGAAAGAAAGAAAGAAAGAAAGAAAGAAAGAAAGAAAGAAAGAAAGAAAAGAA
>NW_012116254.1:1228787-1302623 GCF_000951035.1 Colobus angolensis palliatus | reverse complement strand
AAGGAAGGAAGGAAGGAAGGAAGGAAGGAAGGAAGGAAGGAAGGAAAGAAAGAGGCACAATATAGTGTGGCAGGAGGGCCTCTTTGGATCCTGGAAACATCATATGCTAGATGAGTGCACCCTGTGCTGACCCATTTATTTGATGCCAGTTTTGAGTTGGGTCCCAATAAAAAGGCTCTGTGGCAGACAGCAGGTTTTCTGATTCTTGAGATATAGATAGGATCAAGGAGATCCAAAGTGCTCACAGTATCTTTGAAAGATAGGGAAGGCTGCGTGATTCCAACAGAAGAATTATAACTCAAATATGTACAGGTTTGGAGCAAAGCTATGCTGTTTTTTGTTTGTTTGTTTGTTTGTTTTTTGCATGTAGCTATAGTTCTTTTGAAAGCAGCTTCTGATTTCTACAGGGCCCTGATAGAGATGAATACTTAATTATAGGACACAAAATTGCTATGTGACATGAACTATTCATTTTTTTTTTTTTTTTTTTTTTTTTGAGATGGAGTCTCGCTCTGTCGCCCAGGCTGGAGTGCAGTGGCCAGATCTCAGCTCACTGCGAGCTCCGCCTCCCGGGTTTACGCCATTCTCCTGCCTCAGCCTCCCAAGTAGCTGGGACTACAGGCGCCCGCCACCTCGCCCGGCTAGTTTTTTGTATTTTTTTAGTAGAGACGGGGTTTCACCATGTTAGCCAGGATGGTCTCGATCTCCTGACCTTGTGATCCGCCCGCCTCGGCCTCCCAAAGTGCTGGGATTACAGGCTTGAGCCACTGCGCCCGGCCGAACTATTCATCTTTAAGTGGTTACTATATGACCCACAAAGTCATGAATTTGGGCATACACAGCAGCATTCTGTCATTCCATGGAAGTAGGATATACAAGTTTAGGCTTGAGAAGGTTTCTGGATACATAATTGAGGTGTATGAGCACATGGCTGACTCTATATCAGTTACCTAACCTGAACAGCATGCCATTCCAAATGTAATGGCTTAAAATGCAGCCATTAATTTATATTATGATTTCCACAATTTGTCAATCAGTTGGATCATTCTTCTGGTCTGTGGCAACTTCACTTATCTCTGCTAGCTTTGCTCATATGTCTGCTGTTACCTGGAAGGTCAGTTTACAGCCGGCATATTTAGGGTGATCTCACTCACATGTGTGGCTGTTGACAGGCTATCAGCTGAGGCAATGGAGGTGACTGGACTATGTTTCTACTGTCATGCAGAAGGCTAGCCCAGGCTTTTTTCACATGGACACTTCAGAGTTCTAAGAAATATAAATGTAGAAGCTGCAAGGATTCTTAAGGCCTAAGTTCAGAATTCAATGTTATCTATGCCAAATTCTATTTAGTAGCAAGGGTAATAAGAAGAGCTCAGATTCAAGAGACTGCAAAATAGATTCCATTTCTTGATGGCAAGAGCTTCAATGTGTCTTTGCCAAATTTAATAATATATATACACTTCCATGGCACTTACTATTGCTGACTCAACCAACACATGGCTGTAGGGGAAGATTTCTATTACCACTGACTAAAGAAAAGAAATGGACCCATTCTCCTGATAATTCTGCCCAATATGGTGGCACCACACCCAAAATGAATGGCTGAGTAGAATGGCCCCATTCAGGACAGCATTGAAGGATAGTGGTGAAGAGAAATTCTCCAAGGGGTGCAGAATTTTCAGCATTGAAATTTTTGTTCATTTTTGCTGAAGAAAAGATGGCTAAGGGCACACAGGGATGATTAGGCTAGGTGGTCATGGACTTAGTGGAAAACAAAGATTAGCATGTTAGTAATAACAAAGTCTGGGAAGAAATTTGTGAAAAGATCTCACAGAATAAGTAGAAAATATAGGGATATATATATACTACTTAAATATTCAGTAAAGAGATGAAATGGTTCTTAAAGTTGAGGTGGAGAAGAAGACATGTGCCATGTATGTCAGTTAGCCTCCTTCCCCAGATACTCCAGCCATAGGTCAATGGTTTTATGCCCATAGTGGGCCCATGATGACAGGGTTGGGGTTTTGCACAATCATGACAACATGGGCTTTCATTAAGACTGATCTGGCCATGATGCAGCTGAATGCCAAACTTGCTTGTAGAAAAGACCAACAATGCCCAACAATCCCATTACTAGGTATATGCACAAAGGAATACAAATTGTTCTATTATAAAGACATATGCATGTGTATATTCATTACAGCACTATTCACAATGGCAAAGATGTGAAATCAACCTAAATGCCCATCAATGGACAACTGGATAAAGAAAATGTGATACATAAATAGCATGGAATACTATGCAGCCATAAAAAGAATGAGGACATGTATGTCTTTTGCAGGAGCATGAATGGAGCTGGAGGCCATTATCCTTAGCAAACTACCAGAACAGATAACCAAATATCACATGTTCTCACGTATGAGTGGGAGCTCAATGATGAGAACACATGGACACATAGAAAACAACAGACACTGAGGCCTACTGAAAGATGGAGGGTGTGAGGAGGGAGAGAATCAGGAAGAATAACTAATGGGTACTTGGCCTAATACCTGAGTGATGAAATAATCTGTACACCAGACCTCCATGACATGAGTTTAACTATAAAACAAACAAGCACATGTACCCCTGAACTTAAAAGGTAAAAAAAGACAAAGAAAAGAAAAGACCAACAATGAAACTTATATGGCTCCATTCCCTGGGAGAAAAATATGTCACTTTGTGGCAGGCGATTAGATTGAATCTTTTCCAACATAGAAAGGGCAATAATTTATCTTCACTGCAATAGATAGAGCCTAGGTTTGTATTTGCTTTCCATGCCTTCAATAGCATTTGAAAAACCACCGTTCTTGTACTTATGATCATGGAATACCCTGCCAGGTAAAGATTCATGACCAACTAAATTGCTGAGGGCAAAGGAAACATAGAATGTGTGGTAGAAGAAGGAAATTATTAAACTAACTCTGGCTAAATGATCAGTTGCAAAAATAAGAACTTTCTGGTTATGCATGTTTTTCTCCACGGCTTTTATGTGCTTTATGTGTCCGTCAGTTCTTCCTCCCACCTCCCCATCTCCTATTTTGTCATAAAAGATGTGTTATTATAAATTATCCTATAATTAAGGGCTTAAATTATAGTACACCAAAGAAAATTTGGTGTGCCCTTCGAAATGAAGGACATTGCCAAAAGATAAAATAATACACAGGACTTTGTGTCTACTCTTTGGGTAGAAAGAAAGCAGGTCTTTGGTTGTATGAGATACAGTTGTGCCATGTTAGGTCAAAATGATGGTAATATCCTATTTGAAGGTTAAAAATGGGTAAAATGGGCGTGTGGAGATGCTGAGTTGACAAAAGAAGTAGTCCATGCCACTGGCTACTGTAAAGTTCACATCAATACAACACCCTTCTGATGTCTCTTCTGCAATGCAGTAAGAGAAGCCAAAGTTGGTGTTTCAGTATTCTTTTTCATATATAGTTTTAGTTTAGTGTCACCACTTACATAAGATTGGGAAGACAAAAGAGAAGGGGAAGTCACTATTCTTTGAAGGCAGTTGCAGCCAGGTCTGTGAGTAAATGTGAGGTTCACAGGAGTTTTCTGGTTAGCTCTTGAGAAACAGTCTTCACTGCTGCAGACCAGGGCTGGTTGGTGGGAGCTTCATGCAGATTCTTGGGGATCAGAGATACTTTCTGGCAAGTTCTTTTGAACTTTGGGGGTTTAGGCTGAAATCTTTAGCATTTTCTCTCATGAACTTTGCCCTCCAAGCTCTTTTAAAAGTGTGATAAGGACCTACTTCTTACATAAAACCCTATATACCTAGAGTAAATTCTATTTTTTGGCTAAAAAGAACTGAAATGATCTAGAAGGATTTATTTTAGAATGGCAATTCTCAATATTGATAAATATGGGTGTGTCTGTACAGTTAACATCATATAAAGAAGAAAATGAATAATGACAAATACTTTAAATTAGGTAACTTTCCTAAAGTGATTTTGTATTTAGTTAATCATAATAGAACCTATATATATTAAAATAGCTTGTATGAGATGTTATGCATTCAGCTAATTGGCACATGTGAATTTAAAGACTCCTTGTAGTTAACCCTGTAGCTGTCCCTGTTCCACCCCATTTCACAAAAAGAAAAGAAAGACTGTAAATTTGAAAATTGCTCCTTTGGCTCAATGGCATCTGTTTTTCAATAAAAAGTTTGACATCTCAGAAAAGCAATTGCCTTTGATTATGCAGCTGGGACCGAAACAAGGCCTTCCTCATAATAGAAGTCCTTTTCCAATAAAAAGCATCTCTAGCCAAAAATATCTGACATTCTTTACTACTATTTGTCCCATCCCTTAAAATTTCTTTGGGGCTAAGAAATTTTGTTTTGTTTTGTTTTGTTTTAATGCAGAGACCTTATAAAATTAAGTATAGGCCTGTTAGTTATACATGCTTCTGTGTTAATTATTTTATTTCCAAAACTTAGCTGAGCTAATAAAAGAATATAATGGCCCTCACTGGCTGCAAGAAAGCAAGCATCTTTTTGGAGCAGTGATCTTTCACTCAAAGTCATACTTTATAGGGTAAGGTCAGTCTCATACAGGGAATTTGTTTATGTAGCCAGATTTAAAGCCAGAAATACCAGATACTGGACTGTTAAGAAAAAGTACAGAAAGAAAAATTGGAGAACCTTCCCAAAGGTTTCTTTAACCTAAGCTGGAAGTTTGTCAATTGGCTTTGAGAAGAAATATGAATCAATATAAATTATCAAGTCAGGAATATTATATACATTCAATAATAAGAATATATCCCTATGCTATTACGTTTATACAACAAATGTTTGTCTAGCACCTGTCACATTTCAGAAAGTGTTCTAAGTGCTGTGACAAGCCTGAGAAGACTTTGAAATGAACAGAACAAAGTCCTTGCTCTCATGGAGTTTATATTTTAGTGAAAGACATTGTCCCTACCTTCAAGAGTTTATACTTTTGGGAAGAGACAAGAATAACATAACAGAGCAAAAGAAAATACAAGATCAGATGGAAATAGTTACTAAATTTAATGATTCAGATGACATGAGAAAGACAAAGGCATATTTTCCCAGAAGAAATGTTGTTCAATAGTTCATTAAAAAAAAAAAAGCCTGCACAGGGCACATGTGACATTTCTAAAACTGCTACTGGTGGGGATGCCTTGGTTTTCATATCAACCATCTCGATACTGTACATACTGGGGGCAAACTGTTTTAAAGTGGAAACTGAAGTGCCTTTCTATGAATAAAGTATAATTTCAGTACACTCTATATAACTGTCAAAGATGAATTATATATCAGGGCAGAGGCGGCAGCTTTGAGGTTCTGCTTGATCTGGAGCTCTTGCCTAGATTCTAATACCTAGATTGGCAGCTAGGTATAAGGTCTATTAGGTAAGAGAGTGCACCCTGGGGAACTGGGAAGGCCAAGATTCCCTTTGCATTTCATAGGTGGACACAGAAGAGAGATCAAGTTCATTGAGGACAGAAGAGACATAAGAGGCCAAGAAGGTATCATCTGGCTATCCAGGCAAAAAGTAGAGTCCAAGAGGCCAGATAATTCGTGAGAACATCTCCAGGATGCAGGAAATACTGGAACTGAGTTGATATCCTTGACTGAATGTATTTCATTCATTTGTTTATTTATTCAATGACTCAAAATGTACTGGGCACTGTGCTTACTGCTGTGAATACAACTTGGAGTAAGTCACAGTGCCTGCTACACCATCTGTTGGGAGAAACTGAAGTGAAACATATACATTACCCTGCACTCCATAGCACCTACAGTGGATGTCTGGGCAGGGAGCTGTGGGAGCTTACTGGTGCATGCTATCATTCCTCCTCTGTGTAGGTGGGCAAGGAGGCACAGGTGTGAGCGTTTGCCAGCAGATGAACCGATAGAGCCCCCAGGTGTTCATCCTCCTGCTTAAGGCTGAGGCCAAGGGAAGGCCTTTTGGGGTTTTCTTTTGGTGAGTAATTAATATATGTTTCATATATTAATGCCAAGTTAAATGCCAAGAACATGAAAAGACCTCGCAGGTGCTAAGTGTTATTATAACATATTAAAATAATGAGAGTCTTGGCCATCTTGCTCTGCCTACCTTAGTGGTTATTCTCAACACTGCCTGTGGGTTAGAATCACCTGGGGGAGCTTTGGAAAATGCTGATGCCCAGGCCCCATCTCCTGAGACTGAATTTAATTGACTTGGGATGAAGTCTGAGCAGCAGGAAGTTAAAAAGCTTCCCAGGTGATTCTAATATACTGCCAGGGTTGAGAACCAATACGAGCAGCTCAAATCATTCTTTTTCCTTTATCCTGATCCTAATAGGTCCTTGAGACAGCTGAATTCGTCTATGAAGTCCTTCCTGCAAGCTTCAGCTCATTCCATCACACCATGACTAATCATTTTTCTCTGATTTTTTTTTTTTTTTTTTGAGACGGAGTCTCGCTCTGTCGCCCAGGCTGGAGTGCAAGTGGCCGGATCTCAGCTCACTGCAAGCTCCGCCTCCCAGGTTTACGCCATTCTCCTGCCTCAGCCTCCCAAGTAGCTGGGACTACAGGCGCCTGCCACCTCACCCGGCTAGTTTTTTTTTTTTTTTTTGCATTTTTTAGTAGAGATGGGGTTTCACTGTGTTAGCCAGGTTGGTCTCGATCTCCTGACCTCGTGATCCGCCCGTCTCGGCCTCCCAAAGTGCTGGGATTACAGGCTTGAGCCACTGCTCCTGGCCCCCCCCTTTTTTTTTTAATTAGACTTTAAGTTCTAGGGTACATTTGCACAACGTGCAGGTTTGTTACATATGTATACATGTGGCATGTTGGTGTGCTGCACCCATTAACTCATCATTTACATTAGGTATATCCCCTAATGCTATCCCTCCCCCCTCCCCATCCTGCAACAGGCCCCCGTGTGTGATATTCCCCTTCCTGTGTCCAAGGGGAAAGGATTCCCTATTTAATAAATGGTGCTGGGAAAACTGGCTAGTCATAAGTAGAAAGTTGAACCTGGATCCCTTCCTTACACCTTATACAAAAATTAATTCAAGATGGATTAGAAACTTAAATGTTAGATCTCTGATCCCTTTTTGACGTTTACTTCTCCAGTGACTTTCTCAATTACATAAGGTCTAATTCTTTAAGTTCTTTATTCCATGATACTGGTGGTAGTAGTGCTTCCATGACCGAACCCTGATTACTACAGCCCCATGTCACCTCCCTTCCCAAATCCCCTCAATGGAAAGGGTCCATTGAGGTGGCCACAATTCTCCACAGAAAGAAAGCAATTTCTGTAATTATTGGTGTCCAGATCGGAGAACTATCTCTCAGTGAGTGCCAGAGAAGGGTAAGTAGAGATATTGTTTTCAACAATAAGGACTTGGAGGCATCTCTTCATTTACAGAGGGCTTAGACTGAGACACTCAGGCTGCAGGTTGATTGTAAAAGCTGTTGAGTGATGTGACTATCAGTCCCCGTAGGCCTGGATATAGGCTTGGAACACTAGATGAGGAAATCAAGTGACAGGTAAGTGACTGTGTTACCAACAAGCCACCCAGACAGAGAAAGTCACTTTGGAGGAGTGATTGCAAACACAGAAGTCAAAGAGACTTTACGTGTAAAAGTGGTGACTTAAAAAATAATTCAAGATGCTCCAAAGCCGTAAGGAGACCCTCTTAAGGCAGATAACATATTTATTTTCTTTTCCAGGGGACCGGAGATTTTGAATGTATCCTGCTCATGGCTAGAGGAGACCTTGGAAAATTTATATTCTGAACTGACAATGTCAATAGTTGAGGTTCTGGGAGAGTCAAGAGTCCCACCATAGTCAGTGGCAATGTCAACCAAAGTGAGCTTTTGCAGAGCTCAAGGTCAGCATTCCACCCAGATAGAGATCAGATGAACAAAGAGAGTAGAAACAGTCACACCTGAAACTGGTGTCTCAGTCTATTCAGGCTGTTACAACAACATACCTTAGACCTGGTAATTTATAAACAACAGAAATTTTTTGCTTACAGTTATAGAGGCTTTCATGTTCAAGATCAAAGTGCCAGCAGATCCCACATCTGGTGAGGGCTCACTGTTTATCACAAAGATAGCACTTTCTTGCTTCATCCTCACGAGATAGATAGAAGACATACACAAACTCTCTCAGGCCTCTTTTATAAGGGCACTAATGTCACCTCCCAAAGATCCCACTTCTTAAAACCATCACTTTAGAAGTAAATTTCAATGTATGAATTTTGGTGAGGACACAAATATTCAGACCATAGCAACTGGACTTTAGGTTATTTCATAAAATACCTGTGTTTTTTTTTGTTTGTTTGTTTTGTTTTTTTCCATTAAGGTGTTTGCATGCTTTTCATTTTTCATTTGTTTCATAGAAAAGTTCTATGTGAAGGTTTTTAACCTTACTCAGGCTAAAACAATGAGGAAATTTATTTTGCCAGCTTCAGACCCATGGGTATATGGAAACTGGTTCCTCAATGAAATTCTGGGGAACAAACAGCGTCATCTGTTCTTCCTAAGACTAGCAGGTAGCCTGGCAGCAGAGCCCTGCATGCAAAGGGATGGACATTCAGACTCAGCAAAGGAAAGCTGAGGGTTCCTGCTCCTTCCTACCTTGTGCGAACCTCACAGCTTCCCTTTCTCCACTTCCTTTCAGAGACTCCCCAAGGGAAGCCTCTCTTCCCAACCTCTTCCAGCAAGAAAAAGAACCATTATCACTGTCATTTCACAGAATCGGAGGGATTCACTTGAGGTCTCATACTATGTGTGGACCCTTTTGTTTAATTGCAGTTGCCTCCCACCCTGCTGCCTCACCAAATTATCCCCAAACCTGGAACATATCTCCAAATCCCAAAGGCAACAGTCCTCTAAGCAGCTGGTTAGCTGAGGGCAGCAGCTGGCTAAGCCTGGCAGCTGCACCTGGAGGGATATGATTACCCTGTGATAATCACACCTTCCTCTCCTAGGGGCACTAGAACTTACAACTGTTGTGCTTCTTTCTGCTTTACATGTAAATAAAGGGAGGGAAATGCCTTGATGCCCTTAAGCTGTCAGTTGAAATTATATTTTAACTGGGAGGTTGAAGCTTCCAGGTCTCCTTAAAATGCTAATGAGCGTCCTGAGCAGTGTGATGATAGAGTCTTCCCAGGTGAGTTCTTCTGGAAACCCAGTGTCTATGGCTGCTGTGTATGGTAGAGAACTCTGTTGCTACATTAAGGTGTCTTCTTCCTTAGCCTTTTTGATTTATCCTGAAAATGGTAGAACTCTTCATCTTATTCAAGCATTCTGGTGCCACCACGAGCAGGCACACTACTGTAGCCTACCAGGTCCCTAGATAATCTCATGGAATTCTTTTTGGCATGAAAACCGTGAGGCCAGCAGTGTTGATTTCTGGTGCATTTCCATCTGAGCTCATGGAAAGAAATTATTCACAGAGAATAGGCCTTGCAAAACCCAAACTGGGAAGTGGTTAAAAAAAAAGCATTGAAAAGTGGAACCTGGGCAAGATAGCAAAACTTACTCTAGAAACAAAACAAAACAAAACAAACAAACAAACAAAACAAGGATGGAAGCTCAGGTAAGATCAGACTCTGATGAGCACAATGAGACCGTGATTTCAATGAGTATTGACATTTCTGGAACCACAAGGGCCAGAAGTAAACTTGAATTTACAAGTAGAAAGTCATGGAAATTTGGGCTGGTGATATCCGAAAAACAGGTCTCTTGGCAAACTTTTCCCTGGGGCAGGGCTTCCCTCCTGAATAAATCTCCACCAGTTTTAAAGGGCCAGTTCTCAGAATTCTTCACAATCTTCTCATAGATTTCTTTCTCCTTTTTTTTTTTTTTTTGCATGTTATTTCGTACTCATTATTTTTTCTCAAGTATTGAAGGACTAAGACTGCTTTTGCTTTCTTTCACACAGCCCTGATTTTCTTTGAAGATGGTTTTCACACTCTCTCCCCTTTCACCAGTTAATATTTACCTTGGGTGTGTCACTTTGTCCTTGGTGTGCCAATTAGCCCAAGGCTCAGAGCTGACTTATTCACTAAAAAGTGTTAAGGGCAGATAGTGAGTTGCTATTTCTCCTGTATTTGTATTTCAATAGAAAATTTACTTTCCCACAAATCCTCTTCAGTGAAGGGAAAAACCGGATCATTTGCCACCTCTCCAACAGTGTCCTTTGGGTGTCATCTATCCGCCTACTAGCCCAAGGACAAAAGTGACAAACAGAACCTCACACTCAGCTTACAGAACTTTTCCCAGGCCAATGGAATCAAGGCAATTGGCAACACCCAAATCTGTTTGCAGACAGTGATGAAAGTTGAGATTAGCCTAGCTGCAGGATTGGATTCAGCCTTTGGATTGCTTTGCCAAATATGGGGTAAAATGACTTTGGCTGCTGTAAACTCCTGCTTCAATGGATATAGAAGAAACCTCTCTTTTTCTCATCTTTTCTGAACTCCTGGGGCCTAACAGTCGCTGTTTGGTTTAGAATGGGATTCAGTATCTGTTTATTATAGTTTTAATGTCAACCCCAATGCCACATGGGCGGGCTTCTTATGTGCAAGGGGCAGCCACAAGCAGAGAACAGCAATATGTATGTTTTTCTGTTTATTTTTTCTTTTTGGCCCCTGGGATAATTTTGAAGGAGGTAATATCTGTGTTTCCAACTTATCCCTCCACTTTTCAATTTCTTTTCCCTTTCTCAGTGCTTCATCTATCATTTTTGTGGCCCTGTGGTCTTAGGCTGTCCTTCTTTATAAAAGAAAGTAATCTGATAATCAAACCTGTATTAAGTATTCAGAACTTTGATATTCTTTAAAGGCTATTTAGACGTTAAAAGAGGTTACAGGAAGAGGGCAATACTTAAACCATATTTGTCTTACACGCAAGAACATTCTTTGACCCACAATATAAGTATTATTTCCCATAAGCCAAGAAAACTTAGACCTCTATAAAAAGTCAGCGCTCTCTTCATTGAAGCCTTAGTTCACTATAGCTTCAATTTATTTAGTTGGTATTACTGCTAATGCAATAATGGCTTCTGTGGATTATCTTTTTTTCTTGATAATACAGAGAATCATAGAACTTGGGTGGGATATTAGAATGGGAGAGGGAGAGTTTGTAGAGCAATAAAGCACAATTCCGGGAAGCCCAGAAGATGAGCGGTCCTTGTTTATATGATCATTGGTCAGGACTGCTGCTTGGCGGTAAAGGTATGGTCAGCTCTGATCTCCACTAACACCTTGAAGTCTTTAATCACTTTTAGACATCTATGCTGTTTAAAAGATAAATGTAGAGGCTGGGCGCGATGGCTCACGCCCGTAATCCTAGCACTTTGGGAGGCCGAGACGGGTGGATCACAAAGTCAGGAGTTCGAGACCATCCTGACTAACAGGGTGAAACCCTGTCTCTACTAAAAATACAAAAAAAATTAGCCGGGCATGGTGGTGGCCGCCTGTGGTCCCAGCTACTCGGGAGGGTGAGGCAGGAGAATGGCGTGAACCCTGGAGGGGAGCTTGCAGTGAGCCGAGATTGCACCACTGCACTCCAGCCTGGGCAACAGAGCAAGAGTCTGTCTCAAAAAAAAAAAAAAAAAAGATAAACGTAGAAAGATAATAACTATGACATTCTATGAAGTATAATCATTTTGTTGGAATTTCAATATGACTAAGAGCATTTATGGCAATTTCGTAAGATATGATTGTTTTAGCTGTGCATGACAGAACACACACTGGTAAGATATATGGCCCCAAGTTGAAATGCTAACTGTGTTCAATTTTAAAAAGCAAAAATGTTTCCACTGCAAACATTTATTCCTGACACAGAAATGTTTGTTGAGAGAATGTTTTCTGTAATGCATATCACAATGGTGGCTGACATTTTGAGCAGGAAGAGAGAACCCTAGGTGTGTGTGGCATGAGACGTAAACACATGAATACTAAGAATACTCCTTTTTTTGCTCAACTGGCATTAAAAAAAACTTGATTTGTACATCTACAAATATTTGGATTGTTTTAGGTGATCGTATGCTAAGGCAGCAAAGTTGTAATAATGTCTTATGTTAAAATAAAACAAATCATTTAAAATATATGAATTTATTTTTTTAACAACCAACATTCTTTCTCTGAACTCATTTCCAAATTTACCTTTGGTGAACTTCCTTGCCATAGCTCATATTTGTTCTCTAAGTAAAATTTTATTGAAAAATATCGTACATGTAGAAAGGTACACAAATCACAAAGTGAACATTCCCCTGTCACCAGCATTCAGTTCAAATAACAATATTATGAGCACAAGAGAAGTTCTCGCATGTCACCAGTCATGGCCCAGTGATGACTGTGATCTTCTAACATCACAAGATTAGTCTAGCTGAAGAATTGGATTCCACTTTTGGATTGCTTTGCCAAATATGGGATAAAATGACTTTGGCTGATTTTTCTTGGTTTTGGAAGCTATGTAAATAGCATCATTGTTTTATTCTATGTTTATAAATTTATATTTAAATTTATACAAAATATCTATTTTTCCTTCATTCAGTGTTACAAGATTCATCCATATAGATGTGTGTCTTATAAGTTGAACCATTTTCATTGCTGTATATGAATAGTTTATTATTAAATGGACATGCATATACCCATTCATATACATATATCATACATATATCATATATACTCTGATTTCTTGGTGGTTTACAATTTTTAGTTATTATGAATAGTACTGATATAGACATTATTGTACATGTGTTTTTATAAACATAATGTTCACATTTCAATGAGTATGTTTTTTGGTGTGAAAACACTGGGTTACACGGTTTAGCTCTAGCAAATACAATTTTTTCAAGCTGCTGTTAATAACTCACATGTCCATCACATGTGAGAGTTTCAGTCATCATCAATCTGCAACTGGTATTATTATCTGCACTGACTCATTTTAGCCATTATGTTTTGTTTTATTTTGGTTTTAATTTGCATTATTCTGATAACTAATAATTGAGCACCTTTTATATGTTAATTTGACATTAGGGCATTTAGATTTAATGAAACTTCTCTTCAAAATTTTTGCTTATTTTCATGTTGTCTTTCTTCTTGATGCAAATGAGGTTTGTTTCTTTTTTCTTTTTTAAGGTGAAGGTCTTCGTATTTCACCCAGCTGGCCTCAGACTCCTGACCTCAAGCCATCCTCTCGCCTCAGCCTCCTGAGTAGCTGGGATTACATGCACAAGCCACCCCGCCCAGCAGCCTAGGTGTGAGTCCGTTTTTGGACTCTAGTATTGTCAATATCTTCTTACTCTTCTTGGGTTTCCTTTGAATTCTTATTGTCTTCTTTTTATAAAAAAAAGTCTTTAATAAAAAACAATTTATCAGTGGTTTTTTTAAAAGTACTTTTTGCATCATGTTTAAGCAATCTTTGCTTACTTCAAGATCATAAAGATATTCCCCTACAATTCCATCTGAAATAATTACTGGTTTTCTTTCAAAATGTAGGTACAAGGTCCATCTGGAATTGATTTTTTATGTATGATATACTTTTGTTCATAGCACCATTGATTGAAATGCCTATCTCTTTCCCAAGGTGCTATAATGTTATCCTTGTCATAAATTAAATGACCTTATACGAATAGGTCAGTTTCTGGATTCTCCATTCTGTTCTTCTTTCTGTCTGTTTTTCTACCCTTTTTTCAATAGCATACTTTTTAAAGTACTATAACATTATACCAAATTTTGTCATCTGGAAGTATAAATCCTTCAGCTCAAGTCCAAGAAGAGGATTTACACTTCTTTAAGATTGCCTAAGCTATTTTTAGCTCTTTGCATGACCATATAAAAGTTAGAATAGGCTTGTCAATTTACACACACACACACACACACACACACACACCACACACACTTTGAGATTTATATTAAGATTGAGTTGAATCTCTAATTAATTTTGAAGAATAAATATCTTTACAATATTGAATATTCCAATTAATGGTAATGGTATATTTTATCTTTTTTAGGTTTTCTTTTATGTCAATAGTGTATCATAGTTTTCAATGTTTGTGTCTTACACATGCTTTGTTAGATTTATTCCTAGGTATTTGATGTTTTTGATGCTATTATATAATTTAAATGTTACATTTAAAATATTTTTATTTGTTTGCTGCTAGTCTGTAGAAGTATAGTCGATGACTCCTTCAAATATTGTTTTGTCCATCCTCTTCTTTCTCCTGTTCTGAGTCTCCAATTATATTTGTTACTAATATGTTTATATGCTTCTTATGCATTTTTCTTTATGTTTCATTCTTTTTATTTTCTGTGTTTCAGTTTGGATGATATCTATTTATATCATCTGTATCTATAGCCATCTGCATCTAATCTACTGCTGTTTTATTGGTGTTTTAAGTTTTTGGTACTTATTTTCAGGTAATTTATTTTTAAGTTCTAAAATTCCTATTGATTCTTTGTTTTTTCCTATAAGTTCTCACGAGATTTTCTATTTTAACCCATTTTATCTGTATCTTTGACTATTTAAAACATCAAAAAATAAAAAATGTTGTAATTTTAATGTCAAAGTTTTTGCTGTTTCCAAAGGCATTCTCTAGATTATCTGCCACCTTATTATTATTGTATGTTTTTCTCTTTGTTTTCAATTCTATTTATTCTTTTTTTAATTTTAATTTTTGTGGGTACAATGTAGATGTAAATATTGATGTGGCACATGTGATATTTTGATAGAGGCATGCAGTACATAATAATCACATCATGGGAAATTGGGTATCCATCCTCCCAAGCATTTATCCTTTGTGTTACAAACAATCCCATTGTGCTCTTTTAGTTATGTTTAAATGTACAATTAAATTATTTTGACTGTAGTCACCCTTTTGTGTTATCAAATACTAGGTCTTATTCATTCTATTTTTTTTGTACCTATTAACCATTTCTACCTCCCCCTCACCCCAAATCACTACCCTTCCCTAGCCTCTGGTATCTATTCTTCTGCTCTCTATCTCCAGGTGTTCAATTGTTTTGATCTTTAGATAGTACAGATAAGTGAGAACATGTGATGTTTGTCTTTCTGTGCCTGGCTTATTTCATGTAAGATAATGACCTCCAGTTCTACCCATGTTGTGGCAAATGACAAGATCTCATTCCTTTTTATGGCTGAATAGTACTCCATTGTGTAAGTACCACATTTCTTTATCCACTGATCCATTAATGGAGACTTAGGTTGCTTCCAAATCTTGGTTATTGTGGACAGCACTGTAACAAATATGGGAGTGCAGATATCTCCTCAATAAACTGATCTGCTTTCTTTCGGAAATATACCCAGCAGTGGGATTGTTGGATCATGTGCTATGTCTATTTTTACTTTTGTTGAGGAACCTCCAAAATGTTATTTATAGTGGTTGTACTAATTTACATTTCCATCAAGAGTGTACAAAGGGGATAGCATTAGGAGAAATACCTGATGTAAATGATGGGTTAATGTGTGCAGCATACCACCATGACACTTGCATGCTTATGTAACAAACCTGCACGTCCTGCTCATGTATCCTAGAACTTAAAGTATTAAAAAGACAAGAGTGTACAAATGTACAAGGGTTCCCTTTTTGCCACATCCTCACCAGAATTTGCTATTGCCTGTGTTTTGGATAAAAGCCATTTTAATTGGGGTGGGATGGCATCTCATTGTAGTTTTTACTTGCATTTCTTTGATGATCAGTGATGTTGAGCACATTTTGATATGTTTGTTTGCCATTTGTATGTCTTCTTTTGAGAAATGTCTATTCAAATCTTTTGCCCATTTTTTAATTGAATTGTTAGATTTTTTCTTATAGAGTTGTTTGAGCTCATTACATATTTTGGTTGTTAATTCCTGTCACTTAGATAGTTTGTAAATATTTTCTCCCATTCTGTGTGTTATCTCTTCACTTCGTTGATTGTTTGTTTTGCTGTGCAGAAGTTTTTTTTAACTTGATGTGATCCCATTTGTCCATTTTTCCTTTGGTTGTCTGTGCTTGTGGAGAATTACTCAAGAAAGTTTTTCCCAGAACAATGTCCTGGAGAGGTTTTCCACTGCTTTTCTTTAGTAGTTTTATAGTTTAAGATATTAGGTTTAAGCTTTTAATGAATTTTGATTCCATTTTTGTACCAAGAGATAGGGGTCTAGTTTTATTCTTCTACATATGGATATCCGGTTTTCCCAGCCTCATTTATTGAAGACATACACTCTCTTTTCCCCAGCATATGTTCCTGGCAACTTTGTTGAAAATGAGTTCATTGTAAGTGTGTGAATTTGTTTCGGGGTTCTCTATTCTATTCCATTGGTCTAGGTGTCTGGTTTTGGCATCAGGGTAATACTGGCCTCATAAAATGAGTTTGGAAGTATTCTCTCCTATTCTATTTGTTGGAATGGTTTGAGTAGGATTGTTATTAGTTCTTTAAATGTGTGGTAGAATTCAGCAGTGATGCCATTGGGACCTGGGGTTTTCTTTGCTGGGAGACTTGTTATTATGGCTTTAAGCTCATTACTTGTTATTGGAGACTGTTCGGGTTTTGTATTTCTTCATGGTTCAATCTTGGTAGGTTTTATGAGTCTACACATTTATTCTTTTCCTCTCGATTTTCCAATTTATTGACATATAGTGGCTCATAGTAGCTACTAATGATCCTTTAGATTTCTGCCGTATCACTTGTAATGTCTCCTTTTTTATCTCTGATTTTATTTATTTGTGACTTCTCCCTTTTTTTCTTCATTAGTCTGGCTAACAATCTGTCCACCTTGTTTATATTTTTGAAAACCACCTGTTTGTATCATTGATCTTTTGTATTGTTTTCTTCATTTCAAATTTATTTATTTTTAATTTATCTTTATTATTTCTTTTCTTCTAATTTTAAGATCAGTTTACTCTTTCTTTATAGTTTGTTGAGATGCATTATTAGATTATTTATTTGTAGTTTTTCTTCTTTTTGATGTAGGCACTTATAGCTATGAATTTCCCTCTTAGTACTACTTTTGCTGCATTTCATAGGTTTTTGATATGTTGAGTTTCCATTATCATTTGTTTCTAGACATTTTTAAATTTCCGTCTTAATTTCTTCATTGACCCACTGGCCATTCAGGGGCATATTGTTTAATTTCCATGTGTTTTATAGTTTCTAAAATTCCTCTTGCTGTTGATTTCTAGTTTCATTCCATCGTGGTCAGAGAAGATGCTTGATATTATTTCAATTCCTTTCAAATGTTTTCAGACTTGTTTTGTGTCCTACATATTCTTTTTATCATGTCTAATAATTTTTAATTGAATGCCTAATATTGTGTATAAAATTTGTTGGTTACTCCAGATAATTTTTTCCAAGATTCACTTTTTCCTCTGCCAGGCAAATTCAGTGGTGACTGGTCATCTTTATTTCAACCAAGCACTGAATTCAATTGAGTCTGGGTTCTAGTTTTTGGAAAGTTCAGTCAGCCCTGTATCATTCTTCTCCTAAGGTGTATCCTTGGAAAATTTTTAACTAAGTGGTGTTTTCTGGACTCTAATCTTTCTGTCCTTAGGACTGCCATACTATTAAAAGCTCTGCTCTCTTTGCAGCGGCATCTGCTTCTCCTTTAACTTTTGCTCCTATGTAGCTTCAGAATTTGGCAAATACCTTGAGGGAAAGAGCAAACACGTTTATACATTGAAAAAAAATCTTCAATATAACCCTTCAATCCTACGAGGCCACCAAATCTACTGACTCCCTAGGCCCCAAAAGTGATCTTATCAATAGGCAGAGCCTGGTCTGAATGTTCCTCCTCATCTGTTTCCAAAATGAGCCAGCTCTCTTAGAGAAAGGCAGTGGCAGATCATCAGCTCATCTCTCTGTAGTTCTCTCTCTATAATTTTGGTTCATCTAATCATATTGCTTCAGCAGCTTTCTGATGTCTTTAAATATATGTTTTTGATATTTTATAGCCATTTCTAGTTCTATGAGAAATTCCACATGCTACTCTATCCTGCTTGGAAGAAGTCCCTCCACTGGTTCTTAACTGAGAACATTTCCTTACATTGCTTGTTCAATAGGCGTTCCATTTTTCTTTCATTCCTTAACTTCTTCCTTTGGCATAAAACTCATGTTTCAAGATGTACAGGTCACAACCCACCTTTTTCACAATTTCTCCTTGAATGCTTCAGTAGTCATTCAGGGCAATCTTATATTTTCTGAACTTCTTGTTTTGTTGTTGTTGTTTATACTATATAACCTCACTCTTGATTTTCTCCATCTATTATTTAAATTATAAATTAATTCATGTGTGTAAGCTTCCTGAGTGTCAGAGTATGCTGGACATATTTTGGGTACGTTCTCTATATTTCACAACATATGACATGATTCTGATAAGCAGTGCATCTTTTAGTCATATGTAAAAAAAGGACATTTTATATTTGTGGAATCTCCCAGATCTGATACTCTATCCTTCATTTGAAAGTGGCAAAGAGAGTTAGTGATTGCAAATTTTCTCCCTTCAAAAGACATTGCATTTAGAACAACGAAAAAGAGAATGAACACAAGGAAATCTAAATATATCGTGTGTGTTTTACAAATAAGTGGGAAGAGGCTGTTTGTTAGTTATAACGTCTATGATTTTATGTCATACTTGTTCTGCTTTTATTGCACTCACGAGAACTTCTCTGGTATCTTTGAACTGCAATGGCAATTTTTCTCTAAAATGAAACACAGACTGAGAAAGGGGCCCTATAAGTGATCCAATATTGTCTATTCCAAGAAGGATAGAGTAGCTTGTGGAATTTCTTGGAATAACTAGAAATGCCTATAAAATATTAAAATCATATATTTAAAACCATTGAAAGGTTGCTGAAGCAATGATGATTAGATGAACCAAGATTACAGAGAGTGATTTATAGGTGACAAAACTTCGTAAGCAAAACTCACTTCCCCCATCCTCAAAATGGCACATTGATAGAAATTGAGTTAAAATGCATTCTCTTCTATACATTTATTTTACATTTCAGTGTTTTCAGACTGTGTATTCTTGGTTTTATGAAAGTGGTACCAAAAATCTAGGATTAGATAAAACTTAGCAGTCATAAAGAAGCACAAACTTGAGTCTTGGACATTACCAGTGCTGGGAGTGAAGTTATCCCATTGTCAAGCCTTGCTTCTCAGAGTCTTTTGTTTTACATTTGTCCTTGTTTATTCACTAGTTCTTATTAATTATATACATTATGATGTGTGTAAAATAATGTCTGCATGGAAAGTAATTTTGCTAATTTTATTAGAATTAAAGAGAAAGAGATCCAATATTGTAATGATTTTTAGAAAAGAACAATTTGAAGGCATTTAAGAGTTGAATGTCTTGGAAGTATGGGATCATTAGTGATCTGAAGAGTATAATTTGCCATTTTCAGTTATGTTGAAGAGGAAATTATGTTCTATCCTGGTACTGTAGAGTTAGGGGTTTCATATTCCTTCTGACTGTAAACAGTCTTCAATAGAAGTAAACTCTTGTTGTTTTTTCTGGATGTTCTGTTTCTTCCAAAAGATTACCAGGTCTTTGAGGGCAAAGATTAGATTGTATTCTCCTCCCACTCTTATGCCCTTGGTGTTAAGTTCAAGTTTATAATAAGACATTTGTTCGTCTTTTCTGAGTGAGAAAGTCCTTAGTGATGTTCATTACTATTTTAATCTCTTGGCGTTGATTAAATGTGCTATCCCCTCATGGTTGGATGGGGACATGTGACAAAATCTAACTAATGAGTTGTTAGAAAAATTGTATGTCACTTCCAGGCTAAAGCATTTAATTACCAATGAGACCCCCCAGAGCACTCTTTCCCAATGCTACAATGACTGCCAACATCCAGGTAGTGACTATTCTATTAACCTGGGCCCTGAAATGACCACACAATGTAGCAAAACCCTCAGCCCAGTCAACATGGATATGCGATATGAACAATAAATAAATATTTGTTGCTGTAAGACACTGAAATGTTTTAGGTGTTTGTTATCATAGCATTACTGATCCATTCTTGCTGATTTCTACTGAGGTTTCAGTGGCCAAACTGCTTCAGAGAAAAACTGGACATGCGGGGACAGCATCACCGGTTCATTTTCCTGGCATTGGTTAACCAGACAGAAGAGACATTTGGTACCTTCCTCTCCTGACCAGAGATGGAGGGATTGTGGGTCTACCAGCATCACATGCATCTAGAAAGATGTGATCATGACACATGGAGAATCAGAATTCATCACTGGGCCCTTCAAGAGTGTGTGCTTTAGGATAACAGAGTATCTTTGCTATGGACTGAATGGCATATAGTATTAGTGATGTAAGACCTGAGTAAGTATTCCATACAGGAATATATCCCAAATCACTTCCTGGCTTCAGATATGCTTTCCAGAGGCTGTTTATGAACTTCATATTTCTCCTATATGCATTTGAAAAATACTTTCCCTAAGTTCATTGTGTGATCTCACATCCTGTGGAGTAGGTACATTTTCAAGAAAAGAAATAACCAATTTTCAAGGAGCATGTTGCAATGTTGAATATCTTTGTCATATCCTCTTAGTTATTTCTTCTGGTTTGATTAATATTCCTATACTTTATAATGTCTTCACCTTTTCAGTTACTCTCAGCTGGGTACTGGGGGATCTCTGGGGCTCTGTTTAAGCCCAAAGATTTCCTGGTTATTACATCTTTTTAGGTTTAGGCCACATGATAGGGTCTGTTCAGGTCTAAAGGAGATTCCTCACATGGTGATGGGCTGTTCAGGTCTAAAAGGCTTTTTCTGTAGATTTTCCTGGGAGTTCTTTGATGAATAAGAACATGTTGGAGGAATACAGGCAACTCTAGAGAGAAGTCAGGCAATGAAAACATCTAAAAATTGCATAGGAGAGAAGGGAATATGCCATTTTTCAGATTTGAATTATCAGTTGTTATTTTTCTTGGTTAAAGTCATGGAAATATGAGGCTAACCAAGAAAAATATATAAGTTGGCTGCTTGGCAGATATTCTTTTTTGTTGTATTGATTTCTCAATTATTGAGAAGAAAAAATACTTGCCGCATGGTGAGGCCCTGTGGAGAACACATGTAAGTTAGAAGCTGTTTTAATATTCGCAGCATATACAATTCATTCATTTACTCATTCTTTCTTTTAGGTATTTCTTAATTTATCCATTAAACAAATAAATATGGAGAACAACACATGGCGTTTGATAGAAACAATGAAAGTAGAAAATTAAAAGTAATAACAATAATAATTACTAATGGTAACATTTATTAGGTGATTTTATGTGAAAGATAACTCTGTTCAAAGTATCTTATAAGAATTAGCTCGGTGAATTCTCAGTGCCTCAGTTTCCTTTTCATTTCAGAGAGGAGGAATTTGAGGACAGAAAGGCTTTGTCAATTGCCCCAAATCAACACAGCAGATCAGCGATAGGATTGTGAGGATCCCAGACCATTTGACCCCAAGCTGGTGCCCCAAATATCTACACTATGCTGTTTTTCCTTGCCCTCAATGGAACTTGTCGTGGAGAAAATGAGAAGAACCATGTAACTGTCCCATTCCTTGAAAGAGTTTGGAGTTTATGGGATATTGATGGAGCGGCTAAGAGTCTGGCTTTCTCTAAGCTTCCCACTTTCATTTGTGTCTTAAATACTGGCATAGAAGGCAGCATCTTCCTGACAATTTTTAATTCATGAAATTATGAAAAAGCAGCTAAGACTCCTGGCAAAGGAATTAGGAGTCTTACAGTTTTCCTTTGAGTTCATAGTTATTAAAATATGTCTGATGGTCTAGGGTAACCTGAGTGTAGCCTGGGGAAGGGACAGGACATACAAGGTCCCAAGAGAGAAAATAGATCAGAGCTAAGGAAGCAGTGGTGGTGGGGAGAGATCATGAATTTTTGACATTGTGAAGGACAGGGCTAATCACTGGAGAGAATTTCCGGTTCTAGGCTTTCTTGAGGCTTTCTGAACTTACTGTTCTAGGATCATATGGGGAAAAAAATGAATGTGAGCTAAACGTGTTGTACTTATAAAATTCTGCAGCATTTGAGGCCTGGTGGATTTTCTATCAGATGTTTGTGACTGAGAACTGTACCAGTAGCAGCAGTGGTGTTGAGAAAGTTCTGGAGCCCAATGGGCAGCTCTGTGTTACATCATCAGCCTGTGTCTCTTGGCCACCAGGGATGTGGCGCTATCATCAGCAATAGTTCCTCTCCACCAATGAGCGTTCAGAGCCTGTGGCAGGGAAATCAAGCCTCTAGGGCAGTGGCCTCTGAATTATGTCATTGTCCATCCCTATTGGAAAAAGAGACAAGCAAAATGAAAAACACCTGTATAAATATTTATTTATTTATACATTATAAAGACTATACAGTACAGATAATGAACAATAGAAACATAACCAAAATATAATTTTCAAATGATTCAAGATACAATATACAGTGTTATAAAATGTCTTCCTGCATATTGATGGCTTCATAACTACCAATAGCTATAATCTAAGGCTTCACCTATGCTAAGATGAGGTTAAAAGTCTATCCTGCAATAGGTTTAATTACAGAATCCATTGTTTTTGCCCTATAATGTGTTTGATGAAGAACTTATACTATTCATAACTATTTAAGTTCTACCATTTTCTGGCTATTCATTTGTGTTTACATTATTATTTTTAACTTTAACTCATGTGTTATTCAAGGAGGAAATATTTTAAGCAGCTTTACCTTATTGTAGTGGTAATGTAGTCAACAACAGACAACATGAACCATAAATATTCTTAATAAGACAGAAATGAACTGCAGTGCACAGTCTTACTTGGAAAGCAAAGCAAAGAATGAGGCTTCCACTTTCTACTTTTTTCTTTGAGAAATACGTGTTTTTCTGAGGATTCTTATGTGTTACATGGGACGTGAGACCTTTTCACACAAGGTTTAATGCAGGCCATTTGTTTATTAAATAGGAATAAAGTTAATTTTCTAAGTTTAAGTTAAATTTAATGGAAACCAAATAGTGTGTGTGTATGTGTGTGTGTGTGCATCTCACTAGATCTCATCTTGCCCCACTCACTCTGGAAACAGCTCTCCTTAAGCTCCTTTATCATTTGCAAAATGGAAGCAAAATAGCTCACAAAAGGCATTTATGTTGACATTGCACACATCACTGGTTTAGATACTTGGGTAACAATTAGAATTACAATATGTTTTAGATGTTGGAAAGATACTTGGGTAACATTTAGAATTACAATATGTTTTAGAAGTTTGAAAGAAGCTGGAGTAAGTTTTTAGATAAAAGGATCACAGGTCTGCACTGAGGAGATGAGATTGAAGCAGATCATTGAAAGTAGAAGGGATATTTGCAGAAGTGTAGGTATTCTGGGGGAAGACAGAATGAGTCAAGTAAGTACTGATGGACAATATAAGGAAGGAGAGTTTAGGAACCATAATCATGAATGTAATTTTAGATAGAATGAGTTTGAAGTGCTGGTCAGATATACAGGTAGCAGTAGTTTTAGGGCTGGTCTTTTTAAACAGACTTGGGGCTAGAGATGTTGACTAAGGAATTATCTTCATAAGGATATCTTCTGAAGTCATGAAAATGATTCATTGAGAGAGTGGTGAGGACATAAGGCCTGCTTTGGTGCAAAATGAATACATTGAATATCCTTTGGAAAGCCTTTTCATCTACTCTTTGGGTTCCCTTCTCTTTCTGGAAGGTTGAGGTTACTGGAAGAGTGATTATCAGATTTGTGGGTCTTTGGAACTAAATGAAGGTTGTCAAAATCCCAGAACTGGATGTAGACACCCACAGAAATTTCCCCCATTGGAAGCGGCAAGCTGGTCATGAGGGTGGTAGAGCTGGAACAAGATTGAAACTTGAATTTGAGAAAATGGGTTAGCACCTCTCAGCAGCAATGAATAGTTAAAGATATGCAATCATGAAAGGAATGGCTTATGTATTACTATTGAGGCACAAGATCAAGAGGGCATGCCTTGAAGCATTAAGGAAGTAATTAAAAATTAAAGCAAGTCCTACTTAATTGACGAATTAAATACTGACAGCATTTCCAACTTTAGCTAGAATAAAAATAACAGATGACAACACAGTTCTTTCCCTAAAGTAATTTATACTTTTTGTAGAGAAAGAAGAGATAATTTTTTTTTATAAAATGACAAACATAAAATGGCGTAATTAATTGTCTGTGTAATAGAAGGGACAACTGTGGCCACAGGTATTTTTGAAATGATTTGCTCTCAATTTCTGTGATTCTCAAACACAGTTGAGAAGGGACATAGGTCAAGTCTTGGTGCATTCCAGTTTCTATATCAAATCTCAAATATTTATAATCACTTTAAATGTGCACAGGTTATCTTTATTGTTCAGTCTGAATATTTATAGTGTTGAAATATATAGTATTTTGTATTTCAATGCTTTTGAAGAAATGTTTCTTACGACGCTTTAAAAATGCATACATGTTATAGAAATAACCTGCATGTATATACTCAGAGGAATGTCACTATGATATAGTGCAGGAAGTGCTGGATGTAGAATCAAACTTCTGTTTATGTCCATTTCCAGATTGTGCAATTATAACCTCACATCATGAAAAAGAATCTTCATTTTCACAGTAGAGGTCCTAGCATCTGCTCTAATTGCTTCTCAAAGTTCTTGAGAAGATCCAGTGAGAGCAAGCACACAACACTAAGAAAACCGAAAGGTGTTAAACCAACACCAGGCAAGATGTCGACTTTTTGGCATCTTCTTTTATATAGAAACTAGTATGTATATATTGTTTTCTCTCTTAAGAAATTATTTCCCCATTAAACTAAATGTTGTTTCTAGCAAAAGAAGCCTTTCAAGTGAGATTGGCATTATTATTCCTTACAAGTTTCATCTTGATTTATAAACATTTTATGCCAAGAATAATGCTGTTTTAAAGACAATAAGTGCTCGTTTTTGCCTGGGGTCACTGGAGGCCCTGCAAAAGAGACAGGAGGAATTAAAGGCCCTTAATCGTATTTCCCCATTTTTAACTGTTACTTTTTACACTCTTGAGCCATTTCTCTTCTCTCACTGGGCCCTACCGAGGGCCATAAATCTTAATTAAAGATGCAATTTTTTTCCTATGAAATCTGAACTGCAGGAAACCTTTCATTTATTTTTATTTTTATTTTTAACACTAACTCCATGTGTTGGCTCATAAAACAAATAAGACTTTTACACTCAAAGGATTTTGAAAGCTGTTATTGCTGCTGTCATGGGGAGCTGGTCCCATAATTATTATTATTGTTATTTTATTTTTTATACACAAGCTTCCGATTTTCTTGTACAGAGCACAGTGAAAAAAATGAAACTTACACCAGGCTTATGTTGGTTCAGAAAGTGAAGGTATGGCTTATAAAACATGAAAGAAACACGAGTCTAAGGCTCCAGTGGAGAAAAGAAGACTCTGAGTGCATCCAGGTGTGAGGGTTTCCCAGTGAGGTCTCTACTAAGGAATTATTTCCTTTTTTCTTTTTTCTTTTTTAAGACGGAGTCTCGCTCTGTCAACCCAGGCTGGAGTACAGTGGCGGGATCTCGGCTGACTGCAAGCTCTGCCTCCCGGCTTCACACCATTCTCCTGTCTCAGCCTCCCAAAGAGCTGGGACTACAGGTGCCCACCACTGCGCCCAGCTAAGTTGTTTTTGGTATTTTCAGTAGAGACAGGGTTTCACCATGTTAGCCAGGATGGTCTCGATTTCCTGACCTCGTAATCCACCTGCCTCGGCCTCCCAAAGTGCTGGGATTACAGGCGTGAGTCACCGCGCCCGGCCAGGAATATTTCTTTAAAAGGAATAATCTATTAGCTGCAGTCTGATTGGTAAGACAAGCAAATGTGTCTGCAACTGCATTCCTTACCCCTTTAGACTGGGGAATGAGCCTGACATCTTTAGACCTCTGGACCTACTATCCTAATGGCAGGTGGCAAAGGGATTTAATTACAGATAACAGGTAGCTTGGAGATCCTGATCCCATTCTAGATACTGTTGCTAATAAAAAATAATGATTTCGATAATATTATATAAATATCTAATGAGGGTCAGGCATGGTAGCTTATGTCTGTAATTCCAGCACTTTGGGAGGCTGAAGTGGGTGGATCATTTGAGGCCAGGAGTTTGAGACCAGCCTGGCCAACGTGGTGAAACCCTGTCTCTACTAAAAATACAAAAATTAGTCTGGTGTGGTGGTGTGCACCTATAGTCCCAGCTGCTAGGGAGGCTGAGGCAGGAGAATCGCTTGAACCCAGGAGGTGGAGGTTGCAGTGAGCCAAGATTGCACACCCCAGCCTGGCGACAGAGTGAGACTCCGTCTCAAAAAAAAAAAAAAAAAAAAAAAAAATCTAATGAGGCATGAGGCAGTCACAGAGATTCCTGTGATACAAACCACCAGACTTCTTGGGTGTGAATTTGCCTATCTTCCACAATCCCTTCAAAAATTCAGAGGTCTTCTATCATTCACAAGATGACATGAAAACTCCCAAGATCACTTTCAATCTAGCGTCAACCTGTCGTTTGAACCACATCAGCAACTGTTATCATCCCACCCAGCCACCCCTTTTCTCCTGTTCATACAGAGAAAGCATAGACAATGCTTTCCAAAGAAATCTTATTCCTTTGCAACTCTGTGACTTTGCATGTATTGAGAGTTTTGGTGGAAAAAGAGCAATCATGTAATGTACTTGGTGTAGGCTTTTTCCTAGCTAAGTAACTATGGACAAATTATTTAAATTATCTGAGCCTCTTTTTCCTCATCTGTAAAATAGAGATAATAATCACATCTTGGTAGTGATGTGAGGATTATATACAATATATGCAATGCACCCAGAACAACAGTATTATATGCAACAGGATTATATGCAATATATGCAATGCACTCAGAATGACATCAATAAAGTAGATGCTGTTTATCCTTCATTTGTTTTAAGTACAAGAGCTTCACCTTGGTTGAGTTTCTGCCCATCTCTTAAAATGCTGTCAAGTTAAACCTCATTTGTGAAACCTTGCATAAGATCCCCCAGACACATTAGGAAATTCTGAATTAGGATGAATAATTTGGCAACACTGGCAAGATAGTTGGTAGGAAGGAAGGACTCAGGATAAGCAGGCCAGCCAAAACCCTTTTGTTGTGGCCAAAGCACATTTTTCTGAAGAAGGGGCCTCCTGGTCCTTTACCTGTTTAGGTTTTTTCAAGCAACTCTTAAGTTTCTTTAAATGTTTTCTTGCCTCCACCTTCCTCTCCCATGCTCTCTGCCTCACTCCTTATCCCAAATCTACCAGTGTCATCTAGGACTTCTTCCAATGGTCTTGTTGGCTTGTTGACAAGTCTTTCAGACTCTGCTTCACACCTTGACAAATAACAGATGTCATTATTCCTTTTACCTCCTTCAATTACCCAAGTCATTTTTGCTCTTGTATTGGATTTTGTATGATTCTGTTCTTCAACACTCTTAGAGCAAACACTGCAAATCTGCTTTGCATCATAAACTCACAGTGTTAGAAAGAGGGGTTCAATATTTCTTTACCTGCTTTGTTTTATACATGAAGAATAGAAGGTTCAGAGAGGTGAAAATGCTTTATTGAGTCAACACTTAGAGGCTGATTAAGGCTCTGACCCGGGTCTCCTGTGCCGTTGCCAGTGCTTTATACTGCAGTACACTGATTCTTTGACTTCTTTGACCATACGGAATTTTGAAATATCCAGAAGGCTCTCAATGTTGGAAATTAGAGTGCCAAAATAATGCTATCTAGCTGTGTAGGGTTCAGCTCAAAGCCAAAGAATTTCCTTTCTGCACTGAAAAGCCGCAGGGTATTTTCAATCAAGTCAACCAGGATGAGGCATCAATGACCAGGTGGATGGAAGGAGGTGAATTTTTGAAGAGAGGCTGCTCCTGGGGAAGTCTGCATATAAAGCTGGCTGTCCCATGGAGTTGGGCAGGACAGGGTTCAGAGAAACGTCAGGAGTATTCAGTAGACAGTCCTACCCCACTGAATTTCCTACTCAATATGATTTTCTGATTTAATCTTTTCCTAGTTCCAGATGGATATTCAATACTTTTTAGAGATTCATATTCAAGGGGACTATGATAGTGTGACTGAGACTTTCTTGAAATAACAAAGGGGAGAAGGAAAAAAATGAATATTTATTAAGCACTTACACAAGATTTGGCAATTTTACGTAAACATTCTTATGCGAATCTTCGCCAAAAAAAACCTTAATGAGGTTGTGAGACATATTCCTGTTTTATGGATGAGGAGGCTAACACTTAGGAAAGATAACTAACTTACCACAGGTTACCCAGGAAGCTGGACCCAGATTCAAAGTTTAGCTTATCTGACATAGAGAAGGTGAGTAATATAAAGACCTTGACTGTCATTTTGTAGAACGGTTTCTTAGATTTTAATTTTCCGTTTCTGTTGATTTCAACAAGACTCTTGGCTCTTACCTATACTTCTTTTCCCTTGTCTTAAAACCAGGCATTAATTCGGCTTTACTTTCTCATGGAGATGTTGAAAAATCAAATGAGAGAATGCATTTGACAGTATTTTAAAACTTTAAAACTTATGACAGTATATTAAAACTTAGTACTATGCGGCCGGGCGCGGTGGCTCAAGCCTGTAATCCCAGCACTTTGGGAGGCCGAGACGGGCGGATCACGAGGTCAGGAAATCGAGACCATCCTGGCTAATACGGTGAAACCCCGTCTCTACTAAAAAATACAAAAAAACTATCCGGGCGAGGTGGCAGACGCCTGTAGTCCCAGCTACTCCGGAGGCTGAGGCAGGAGAATGGCGTGAACCTGGGAGGCGGAGCTTGCAGTGAGCTGAGATCTGGCCACTGCACTCCAGCCCGGGCGACAGAGTGAGACTCCGTCTCAAAAAAAAAAAAAAAAACTTAGTACTATGCAAATATAAATTTCATGACAATGTAGATATTAACTAGATTTTTGAAAACCTAAGGAGTGGACAAATTTCTACATCGTTTTTTCAAGTCCTTTGGAAACTAATCAAAACCCATAAAGTCTTTTATAATGTATTCTATTCCACTGGTTTACTAACAAATGCTCCGGCACAATGAACTGTTCTTCAACTATAAATTTAAATAAGATTACAAAATCCAAAACCTATATTTTATAGTATTCAAAATAATCTGACCTCTTGATATTCTGTGCTATTTTGTGTAAGGTGAATGAAATTCTAACATAAGTTGCCTTGTCATTGACACTTTTTTTATACCCTGTTTAAATCTTTTTTCTCAGAAATTAAAAAATAAAACTAGCAGTATCAGTAGTATCAATTTATAAATTGGCCGTTTATATGGGCAAGGTAAATTTTTGGTGGTTAGAATACCATAATGATGTATATAAAGCAAATTTTCTATTTATTAAGACAGAAGAATAAACAATATGTTCATAAGAATGAACAAACTTGCAAGAATAACTTCTTTTCTGACTTATTTTTCCACTTTTTCACTTGGATGATTTCTTCTTCAGCAAATGGGGCCTAACTGATATGCTTTAGCATAGCCCCACATACATGTATTCCTGAGAGTAACAATATGCAGGGCAATAAAAACATAAAATTCATTTTTGTGGGAAGCTTGAAGAAGTTTTCATTATTGTAAAACCAATTCACATTTACTGTTTATTATTACATAAGTGTAAAATGAAGTACTTAACAAAGTACCGTAGCTGCATTCACGGAGTCGGGTAATGAGAAAAGAGGTAAGTGACACTCCTCTCTTAAGTGTTCGTTTGCATGTATGAGTAGACACAGGGGTTGAAGAATCTCCTGAGAAAAAGTTTCAGGGAATGAATGTTCTGGATCCAGTGTGGTAGCTGAGGCTGGGGTTTCCTGCCACCCGCTCCTCTGGGAAATGGAGGTGGGGTTGTGCGTATGGGTTGCGAGTTGTGTCACTAAAAGTCACTACACTTTAGCATTCATGCCTCTTGCTTTGGGATCTACTGCTTCCCCACCCCTATCTTTAGAAGTGCTATAAAGTAGAAAGGGTGATCTTTTGTTAGAGGAGTTGCCACATGGGTTTTTGGCTGGAAGGTGCCGCAGGTCTGTAGTAGGTCGAGAAGCAGTGGGGCTGGGCACATTCCCGCATGTCAGAGGTCGCTCTGGGGAGCCCCTGGGGCCTGGAGGCTGTGGATGATCTTGATTTGACTGGCGGATTCTCGACTTAGATAAGCCTCTTTAGTGATTCCAAGAACGACTTGAGGGAGGGGAACTCTGGAAAAGTCTGGGCTCCTAGCCATGACGATTGAGTTCTAACTGTCAGGTTGTCAGTAGTGCCCCATTGCGTTTGCAGGTTAAGAAAGCCACCCAGATTGCCGGTAAATAATTAAATTATTCATAAACAAGCATATATAGAAGTAAACACAGATTCATTTCTACAAATCATTTAAATAAAATTATACATTGGGAAAATTTCAAGACCGCATCCTACAAATCTCTTTTAAAACTGCAGCCAAATGTATGCCATTGCTAGTAATAATAGTTTTACTACCAGGTGCCATTATTAACTGGAGGCGCCAGGGGAACAAGAGAAATGGCAACACAAACGTTAATGGTAATACAAGCTGGGTGAAGCGTGGGGAAGGGAAAGTGGTGTAAGGGCGAGTACGGCTACAACTAGCATCAATGTTGGAGCGTGGTTGTAATAGGAGTGGTAAGAGCTTGGTGACTTTTTAGTTGTTTCTCCATATCAGGTACTTCCTAAAAACCATACATGTCTAGAAACATAAAAGAAGGACAGATAAAGGAACCACATTGAAAATGATGTTTTATTGGTATGGTTGAAGTTAGAAAATCTCATTGGTTAAAATTCCTAGTTCATAGCTACCCTCAGTCCTGAAGAGCCAATGCAATACCAACAGCTCAGTCAGTTTCTACCAGGGGAAGGAAATAGTTTCTGCATTACTCGACTCCACGGGCACCTAGGACTGCTGCCTACTATGCTTCACTCACCTGTCCATGTTTTTCTGAAAATTGTGGACCAAAAGGTAACATGGATTTCAAATTATTTAGGGTCTAATAAGAGGGAAACTACCAAATCAATCACTATACTGTGATTATACACCTAAAATAAAAAATACTCAAAATAAAGGTTGTGGTAGTGGAAGAATTTCAAAGCACTGCTGGAGATAGATGGGACCTGCGTGTTGACACTGGCTATAGGATTTCTCCTCACAAAAAATGTCATGAGGTTCACAGCTGGGCTTCTAGAATCTGCACACCAGCTTTTGTATGTATGGACAAATTTATATTGTTCTGTTATGAGCAAACATGTCTTTCATTATTTGTTCAAAGAAGTGTGTAATAACCTTTCTAGCTGCTGTAAAAAACAACTCCCCAAATCCTTGGCTTAAAGATGTGCTTTTCACTCATGATCAGCTCAGTTGAGTTGGGGAGGTTCTACCTTTTACCATGGACTCCAAGTTCTTCATTTGGGCTGGGCATGGTGGATCATGCCTGTAATCCAACACTTTGGGAGGCCAAGACAGGCAGATCACTCCAGCCCAGGAGTTCAAGGCCAGCTTAGGCAACGTGGTGAAACCTCCTCTCTACAAAAAATACAAAAATTAACCTGGAGTGGTGGCATGCGCCTGTAGTGTCAGCTATTGGGAGACTGAGGTGGGAGGACAGCTTGAACCCAGGAGGTCAAGATTTCAGTGAGCCGGAATCACGCTACAGTATTCCAGCCTGGGTGATAAAGTGATACTTTGTCTCGATAAATAAATAAATAAATAAAGTCCTTATTTTGATACTCCGCATCCAGACAGCTAATAATAACAGACATAGAGTGGGGATGATTCTGTAGGACACTTTAAGGGCATGGCCTGGAAGTGGCTGATATCAATTTTGCCCATATTTTATTGGGCAGAACTCATCACAGAGCCTCATATAGATTAGAAAAAGTAAAACAAAATAAATAAAATAAAATAGTTTTCCTGGAAAATGAAATGTCTTGGTGAACATGTAGAATGATTTCTGCCATAGGTTTTATGACTCATGAATGGTTAGGAAACATTGCCTTGGGCATTCATGTGTGAAAGGGTATGTTTTGCGGAGTATTGTGATTTAGTTTGTCAGGCCAGCTGGGTCACAGAGGAATTGTTAGAACGGAGTCAGAATGGTAGCGTATTTCTCTAAAACAATCTTGAAAGATTCTGATTTCTCTAGGAGATCTCTCCAGCAAGATTTGTGGGGCTTAGCATTCTATGTTCTCCCAACATCTTTCATCACTAAAGCTCTGGAGGAGAAAAAAATATCAGAAAGATTCCAAGTACTTGCCATTCTCTGGGTGAGATTAACTACCTTGAGGAACATCTTTATTCATATTTACTATGAAAGAAGACATCTTTCGCAATAATTTTTTTCTACAGTTTTGAAGGGCAGGGTGTGGGTCTAGAGTTACCTCAAACTTGAAAGTGAGAATTGAACCATGCTTCTGACAGCACTGCCTAAAGGAAGTGAGGTGTTGTAACTTGGTTACTTGGCATTTGGTATTTGTCTCTGTTTGTTCCATAAAAACTTTTGAAAGTGTTGGCGGATGTAGCTAACATTTGGTCTACTGCTGTAAAGGATGTCAAGACCTCCAGTCAGATTTGTGGTTTTCCATTAGCCCTTAGGAATGTTTCTTTTGAATGCTAGTAGCATGTTCCACCCATTCTCTTTACACTGATCATAGTAAATATGAATTTGCTTTTATAAAGAGAGAGTAGAGACTTAGGAAACTGAATTAATTTTAGCAAAGTCAAATTAATTTTAGCAAAATCAATTAGGAAATGAGGAAAATAACTATTAATTTCTAAATGGGTATATATTTTCTATTTTACACATGTATAGTGGTAAAGATTGTTACATAGTCACTGTTTTAAACACCTTCTAATCTTAGGATTAATATAAACCAATGATTTGAAAACCTTGATCACATACCTCAGCTGTAAAAATTGTGATCATAGATCTCAAATATATGCACATTTATTCATAAACTATATTCATGTGCAACTTTAATGATATATTTTGTGCATTAGAAGCCTATATAGAAGCTGGGTGTAGTGGTACACACCTGTAATCCTAGCACTTTGGGAAGCTGAGGCAGAAGAAACACTTGAGCCCAGGAGTTTGAAACCAATCTGGGCAGCATAGTGAGACCCAAACTCAAACGACAACAAACAAACAACAAACAAACAACAAAAACTCTATATCGAGATAAAAATTCAAATGGAAAAGATTACATTACTATATAAGTTGAAATTCCAGTAATTTCTTTCTACATTTCAGTGAGTGGTCTTGCCCACAATCTGGGTGTTTCTCACTTAAGAAGTTTGTTAACATAAACAAGACACTTTATGTAGTATTCTTTGAATCAGAGCTTCCTAAGCAATGAGCTAGTTGTTACTGTAAAACTTTGTTTTATGGGAATTCCATCTACATTTGTAGGATGCTGGATGCCACACAGTCATGCTGTTGAGATGGCAGGTTGCCAAATAGGCTCCTTTCAAGTCCTGGAAGAAAAAAATCTTTCTTTCCCAGAAGGCTTTGTCTTTGACTCAGCTGCTGTCAATTCATCATATCTCTAAGTCTCTACGATACAGAGAAAAATTAAGACCAACAATTTCTACTCCACCAAGGATAATTTCAAGAATCATAAAACAGATTTCCCCCTATTCACCTGAAACAGTGTTGGAGTCTGAAGCAAAAAGATCTGAGAGGTGGGAGAGGCTCAGTAAAACAAAACAAAACAAAACAAAAAACAGAAAACACAAGAAGAGACTAATAAAAATTGTAAGAGCTAGCACTTATTGAATGCCCACTGTGTGCTGGTAATTGTCCTTGCTAACTAGTTCATACACATTCATGTATTCTCATCCTTAAAAAAAACCAAGAAATATGTGCTAATTATTATCCTCTTTTTAGAATAAGTAAACTGCCTCTAAGATGAATGGATAATAGAAAAGTGTTTTGTTTCTGGAAAATAAAGAATGTTTAAATGACATATTAGTTGTTAGGTGTGCCCCTTTGTCAGAAGGGTTTCCTGTGCTATGTAGGAAGTTGGACTTGTTTATCTTTTAGATCCTTTTTGGCACTTCATTTCTGTAAATATTTTTGGACATTTACTTTGTTCTTAGATCTTTCAAGATGCTTACCAAGCTCAATCTTGATCAAGTCACTTAATCTCAATGATTTTTAGTTTGATCATCTAAATTGGGGTTGCCCTAGCTTTTTGGCCTGTCAGAAGTTCTCCGAAGAGTCCACCATGAGTGTATGTTTTGAGGACCATCAATGATCTTCCATTTGTCTAAAGCATCATCATCATTATTTTTTAAATGTGATATAATTTCTGTGTTTCAGAAATTTTCAGTTCGTGAAGATATTTTACTTATAAGATAAGAACATGTTCATAAACAGGGAACAGATAATCCTTTTCAATTTTTTCCTATTTGAGTCATACAATCTCAGGTTTGGGACAGGGAAATAAACCATGAATTGATGAAAGGAAGTGGTCCTAATTCCTTCATAATGATTGTAATAATACACTAATAAACAGAAATTGTAATAATCCCTGGTATTTATGGACACCTTAAACTTTCATATTACTTATACATTAGTGATCTCACCTGATCCTCCTTTCGCTTCTCAGTTCCAGGATTATTTTTTTCCTTCAACTGACTGGATTGACTATTCAGACACCTGTGTCTGCTGTTAGCACAGTTTTTGGGGACTTTGATAGCCCACTTAGGTGTCCCATTTTACTCCCTCAGCTTTCACTCTCATCACAGTAGTCCCTTCAGCCTATCCTCCTTCTTTCATTCCTTCCTCTTCCTTTTATTCCCTCCCTCTTTTCCTCCATAAACATTTAAGAATTCAAGGGTGTTTCATATGCCAAGTACTACGTTAGATGCTAGAGATGAATAGTTAACAAGTGTCTTCAGTCTGAAGAGATCAGTCTTATTGAGGAGATGGAGAAGAAAACAGACAAGTATGCTGTGATGGTGATATAATAGTGGTAAACAAAGGAGGTTCTGAAGAAGGTCAAAGCAGGGACCTGATTCTAACATAAAGTGGGAGGTCAGGGAAAACTTTCTGGAGGAGGCACACCCTGGGTTAAGTCAATCAGGAAGATTGGCAGAGGGGACAGTGTGAGTAAAGCCCGAAAAACCTGCTTCTTAGCTGCTCTTGGTTTCACTGGGGGCAAAGGAAAGAGTGCAGTGCTGTTGAGTTACAATGTTTGTGTCCTCAAGATCAGGGATTATTTAGAGTTTTGGCTTTAAAAGTCAAGCCATAGATCCTGTGAATTCTCAGAGACTGATGCCTTGAGCTTTCTAGACCACCATTCCCTTTTGGTCAGACCTGAGGTGCTGATGGAGCCACTGGCTCCTGCTACATCTCTGGGTTTGCCAGTGATTAAGGGCATTTTTGTCTGAGTGCCTAAGTGCTGGGGCAGACTGCCCAGCTTCAATGAATCGATGGACTAAAAATTGTCTTCCCAGCAGGCACTGCCAAGCAGCCTCCAGCCAACGCTACAAGCAACTGAGAAAAGATCCATTGAGCTCAGCAGGAGGCTCTGTTTCGGCTGACTCAGCTCCCTGGAAGCACTTCTCCAGTCATTTATATCTCTACTTTTCCTCTCTGAGCTCTGCTCTGTATCTCTGCTCTTTGTGCCAAGCTGGGAGGCACTGGGGTTTCAAATGGCTATGCATTATCAATATCTCAGTGGGCTTCTGACAGGGCGTAAAGTAGACCTGACCCAATAGTCCATTCTTATTCTCTATTAGTTTAATTCACATTGGGTTTGGCCCAAGTCATAAAGATTTTAGTTCAAGAAAAACATTTTACAAGGTGACGAATGAGATTAATCTCGCAAAGACCGTGGAAAATAAAATATTTGCATTTGAAACCCAGAGTTTAAGAAACATGTGAAAGGTCATACAACCAGTTGGTGGAGGAACTAGGTCTAGAACATGAAATTAGGTAGGGCTTTTGGCTAACTTCGCTCTTCTACAAATTACTATGTTTTCCTTTTTTTCTAGAGAGTATTTTTGAAAATAATATTCTATTATAACTGCAACCCTATGAAGTCATTAGGGCACATGGCAATGCTAAAACTTTGTTGATGAGGAAAATTGGGCAGACTTACCAAAGGTCACTCAAGATAAGCCACAGACCTGGGATAGAATTATTTTTCTTTTTTTTCTGGTGAGCCACATTGTAGAATTCCCTAGTTCAATGAGTCAGATCTGGTTTGAGAGATTATTAAGTTGGGGCCATTTTGGCCTCTAGTAAGCCATCAGTTTTGAGCAAATCTCTTGTCACTCTGGTTTCCAGGATCGTTGCCTGTGAAATGTGCAGATTGGCCCTGCTGTGGGCCTGCAAAAAGCAGAATGCTTATGGCAGCCAGGCCTGTGGTGCCTTCTTCAAGGGGGCACCTGTGAGTCGGTTTAGCTGATGGCAGACACTCTGGAATGCTGATCCACAACAGGGAAACCTTCTGATTGTTTCAGAGAACTTAGAAATGGATATTTTTGTGTAAAATCTCTTTATTTTTAATTGTCGATGAGACACAATTGTCGATCAAAACAGTGTTTGAGCCAAAAAATAAATACACGAGGGCTAGAAGTAGCTTATAAATTGTCTGTTTGCAATGTCTAAATGGCAAGTTCTGCAGTCTTGGTCAGTGTTAACACTCCGTGACTCCATACACCTTGGAACTCCTTCTAAGTCGTGTTCCTTTGAGTAACACAGGAAGATTACTTGATTATGTAAATGCATGGTAAATTTCCTTAGAGCTCATTTTCAACAAAATACACCTTAAATATCTAGTAAATAGCTTTGAAAGAGTTTAAGTATTAGGACTTAAAGATATGTAGTGAAAAGAGAAACCTTAAAGTACTCCTTTTTGTTTTTTTCTTTCTTTGGTTGGTTCCAATGAATAGATTTATTTTGGCTTTGAATTAACATTGCTCCTGCATTCCTCACAGTTGTCCTATGCCCTGATCTCAACTGGAGGATAGATTTTTTAAAGACCAGAAACTGTTCTCTATATCTTTTCCTTTTCTCCTTGGCCAACATCTTATGTGAACACAGTTTGAGACTTGATAGTCACTCCTTTCCTTCCGGCCCTCTTTCATCCATTGGTGATTGTTCCTGAATTATACAATTGTTCTCTTGAGACAGGAATAATACAGGGTGGTCACAGGAGAATAAAAATTCTAGGCAATACTTTAACATGACTAGAGGCTATGAGCTGATAAGATTCTGAAAAACAGGGTGTGGACCAAGTTGGCTAAGACTGACTGGACCCAACATGGCCCTGGATTCTACCTAGGTTTCACCTGGGACCTCATTATAGGCCCATTAACATACTAAATTACACACCCACCAGTGACATGAGAGTTCTGAGATCACACATATTTGGTGTAAATGTGGGTGGCACCATGTTCTGAGAAACCTCCACCTTTTTCCAGGGATTTTCATAAATATTCAGTCCTTGGTTAAAGAAACCAAGGTAGAAGTCCTAAACTTCACTGTGGGACTCTGTCTTGAGTATACCCTCACTCCCCATTCTTGAATATGTACTTTCTTGAGTGTATTTGTTTTGCGATAAATCGCCATACTTTCACTATTTTCTGACTCATCCTTGCATTCCTTCTCACCATGGTGTCAAGAGCCTGGACGCTGGCTGGGGTCTCTCCCAGCCCCCTGGTATCAGTCTCTATGTGACTGATTTCCTGACTCTTTTGATAGAGTCCCTCTTTCTCATACTGCTAGGCATATTCTCCCAAGCTCTCTTCTTGACTTTCTTTTATGCTACCTCAAATATCACTTTCATGCAGATAATATCAATATCTTCCTCCTTTATTCTACTCCTATGTCTACCTAAATGCCCATCAGAAAAACCATCATTTTACTCAGCGAAATCAGGACCACATCCTGCCTTCCTTACTTCAATTAGCTATACCACCGTGGAAAAGAGAGGGCAGGTGTGAGACACTCTGTTTGGTCAAATGTACACAATGTTTTTTTTTTTTTGAGATGGTGTCTCACTCTGTTGCCAGGTTGGAGTGCAATGGTGCAATCTCAGCTCACTGCAACCTCTACCTCCAGTGTTCAAGTGATTCTCCTGTCTCAGCCTCTTGAGTAGCTGGGACTACAGGTGCCCGCAACCATGCCCAGCTAATTTTTGTATTTTTACTAGAGATGGAGTTTCACCATGTTGGCCAGGATGGTCTCGATCTCTTGACCTTGTAATCCACCTGCCTCAGCCTCCCACAGTGCTGGGATTACAGGCATGAGCCACCGTGCCCGACCAATATACACAACTTAATGCCTGAAATGAATGTGAAGAGTAAGACAGAAGGAAGAGGCAAAAATGTTTCTAAGTTACAAGTCTAGGTGATTTGGTGTTTGTGCATACTGGCAATAGACATGAATAACATATCAAACCAGGGTCTGACAGGGATAGTGAGTTTAAATCTGAATCATTAGTATTCAGAAAAGAACTAAAGATACCTTGAAATTTAGACTAATTTGGAAGCTGAGGCCAGAGTTAAGAAGGTTTGCATTTGAGCTACTATAAATCATTATTATTATTATTATTATTATTATGTATTTATTTATTTTTTGAAATGGAGTCTCGCTCTGTTGCCAGGCTGGAGTGCAGTGGCGCGATCTCAGCTCACTGCAATCTCTGCCTCCTGGGTTCAAGCCATTCTCCTGCCTCAGCGTCCTGAGTAGCTGGGACTACAGGTACATGCCACCACACCCAGCTAATTGTTTTTTTATTTTTATTTTTTTTTATTTTTAGTGGGGATGGGGTTTCACCATGTTGATCAGGCTGGTCTCAAACTCCTGACTTCAGGTAATCCACCCACCTCAGCCTCCCAAAGTGCTGGGATTACAGGCGTGAGCCAGCACGCCCGGCTGCCCATCGTTTTTAATGTAAATTATTTCTTCATGTCCTTATCCCAATCCAGTCTCAGTCTATCATGCCAGTGGATTCAATCCATTTGTCCCCAACTCCTCAACCCTTTCTCCAAATGAAAGTCTGTGGAAATGTCCACGGCAGAAAACTAGTAAATAAGAAGCTGCTTTGCTAAAGTGGAGGTGGAGGTTTTCGAGGTCTCCACTCCAAGTCTCAAAGTCCCTAAAGGGACACCTTTGTGACTATGAAATAGGTTACCCTTCTGAGTGACTATCTAAGGAACGGGGCAAAAGTTCTCCGTATTTTTTTTTGTTTGTTTTTTTTTTGGCTCTTGGTACCCTGTATGTCTCAGAAATTTTTTCGTGGAGGGCCTAGGCCAAAAGAAATACTTAAGCCTTATGTTTATTTTTAAAAAAGAGAAGTATTAAATATTCAGTATCTTAAGTATTAAAATTCAAATGATTTAATATTTGTCCTCACAACTTAGAAGCCATTTGAAAAACTAATATATATTTACGGAGAGAAATCATATTTTACTTTCATTCGTAAATAAGTACAATTACCTGCTAATGCAGGATATATGTGCTTGCTGGGCTCCACATACACTCTCAAATCTTGGAATTAGATTGGATACCATCATCTTTACTTCTTGTTTCACATTGATTTCTTTGCTGTACTTACTTTTCATTGCATGGAAAGATGAAAACCCAGCTTCATAAAGATAATACATCATCAAAAGGAATGTAATGCAATCTAATTTTAAAACTGTGAACTATCTTGAGCTAGTAGTTGGTGTGGTGTCTGCCAAATGTCAACTATTACTGTTTTCCTAGAAAATTTAAAGTTTCTGACAGCAACCTTGTGTGAGCACTGTGGCACTTGGAGGCGCCTCTGCTAATACAATTGGGAAATCATGGGAACAGGGCCAAGAATCAGCTCTCTGAGTCATAGGCCTGGCTCAGTTAACTAGATCGGTAATATTGGGTGGCCATGTCAGCACACTCTACCACAGTACCTTTATCACAGTGGAGGAGAGCTGAACTTGTTAATTCCTCATGCTTCTTTCTAGCTTTCATTCTTATGGTAGAAGGAGTTTTAATTCTATCAGTGTTACGAAGAAAGCTTGGAAAGAATTTGCTACCTTAAATAACAAATAGTCATTTTTCTGGATCCTTGTTTCGAAAGTGAGTACGGAGCTGGTTTTGAATTCAGGCAGTTTATCCCTGCTACTCACCCCAACCTGTTAGTCCTGCAAACTCAGAATTCTCTTAGAAGAACTATGTAAGGAATTCTGTGTATGCTTAGTGTGAGACCTGGCAGAGAGCGAGAATAAATGTTTGTATGATTTGATGCTTTCAGAAGAGCAAAATATCTCTATGAACACAGTTTTGCTTAATACACCAGAAAGCACTTGTAAGATTCTCTTTTCCTTTTGGGGAATACTAGTTTGGGGTAGATTGAAAAAAAAAAGTAAGGTCTTTGCATTCGATATTTATAAAACCATGCAGGGCTTAGATAGAATGAAAACTGATTTGTTCATTAATTTTGACCAGAAAGAATGAATGAGTATTATTTGGAATCTGGAGCAGTTCAAGTGAAAAGAAGCCATATGAAACAATTTTCTATTCACTATCCAGGTGCGGAAAGAGAAAATAACATTTTATATCTTTGGTTTTTATTGAACAGGAATTCTCACTTAATTATACATCACCAAATTTTTCTTGTCTTACATCTGTATTGTGATGTTTTCTTTTAAAAGTGTTTTCCTGTTCCCAGGTAAACTTTTTTAAGTAATAATATTACTTAAATATTATTAATAATAAAATAAGTAAAATATTTACTTATATTTTCTTTTAATAACTTTATAGCTTTACCTTTCACAGGTGGGCCTTTAATTCATCTATGACCCATCTTTGAATGTAACATTAGAGTTCTAGATGTTTCTACAGATACAGTGAACCAGGTTTCCCACCACTACCTATCAAACCATCCTCCTTTCCCCATTGTTTATGGTACTCTTCTTGTGTGTTATAGTAAATCTCTATATACGCAGTAATTTGTCCCTTGGCTCTATATTGATACATTTTTTCTATTCTTCACCATTAAATGCACTGTTTCTATTATTATGACTCTGTAGTATGTATTAGTACTTGATAGGGCAAATCCTCTGTCTTTAGTTTTCTTTTGGAAGGTTTATTCAGTTACTCCTGGACTTAGGGACTGTCTTCGTTTATTTTGTGCTATAACAGAATACCTGAGACTGAGTGTTTTATGATAAACAGTAACATATTGGCTTATAGTTCTGGAGGCTTGGAAGTTCAAGATCAAGGGGCTGGCATCTGGTGAGGGTCTTCTTATTGAATCATCTCATGACAGAAGGTAGAAGGGCAAGGGATGATGACAGAGAGGGGTTGGTGGCAGGGGGGAAGAGGGAGAGAATAAAAAGGGAGCTGAGCTCCCCCTTTTATAACAAATCCACTTCTGAGATAATGACGTTAATTCATTCACTCCACCCTCATGACTTAATCAGCTCTCATTAGGCCCCACCTCCCAACCCTGTTGCATTGGGGATTCAGTTTATAGCACATGTTTTTCAGGGGATACACTTAAACCATAGCAGGGGGCAAGACAGAGCATTGGAGAGGTAAAATGGAGGAGACGGACACTGTAGCGTTCAGATAGAAGCAGTAGATTAGATGTGCACTAAGTGTGATGAAGGGATCTTTAAAAAATAGAACAAAACCAAGAAACAGAATAGATGCACAATGTCATAACTTCTATAGAAATTTAAAAATATATATTTATATAAAATATACCTAATCTTAAGAACACATAAAAACAACAACAACAACAACAAAACCTTATTAAACACATTAGAATAGTTACCCTTATCGGGGGGTAATGGTTGTGGATTTTGAGGATAGAATGGAAAAATTGTTTTTAATAGTGTATAAAATAAAAATGAATTTATAATAAAGATAATAAAGTGAGCCTCGTTTGAGATAAAAATACAATGATAATTAAAAAAATAGAACCAGTTATAAATTTCCAAAAAAAATTCTAACTTTTCAGATTAGAGTTGGGGAAAAGCCACTTCTTTCCATAGCCTCCTTTTCCGGTGCACAGAAAAAAAATAAAAACTAGGGGTAGAGCTGGGTTTCACTCCAAAAATCAGTTCCCCTAAACCAACACATCAGGGATTAAAGTTAGAAATTCTCACCAGGAGGGGCTGGGATCATTTGATCTTGTCTTTTATGAGTTATTGGTATTATCTGGGACCAGCTGGTTGGGAAATCTGTCCCAGAAAGCTCCTTGACTCTGGTAGGCCCTAAATATAAACATGCACATATCCCTGCCTGAGTCACTCAGCAATCCACTCTGCTTCAAAGAAAAGAGCACTTTGTTCAGGAGCACAGTGCCCTGAGCAAGAGCTAAAAGCGTCCTCTTTTCTAATTGTCAATTATCTCTACACTCCAAGATAAACATTTCTCTTTTAACATCAGACTGGCCTGGAAGGTTCATTTAGGACATGGCTATTTGAAGGACTGGAGAAGGGGGGATGTGGGGGAATACAGAGAAAGCAAAGAGACAAAGTTTAAAATCAAAACACACAGTCTGCTTCTTCCGATACATTTCAAATATATTCCTAATTAGAGAATGCCAATTCAATAGCCTTAGATTCTAGAGAAGGAAGAGGTAGGTAGGTGACACAATTAAGTAAGTCTCTATTTTAAATAACTGCGGTTGGGATGGGTGAAGGGTATTCCTAGAGGATATTTTTTTCTCTAAAAAAATTTCCTTTATTTGAAGAAGGACTGGAAGCATTTCATATATATACATGCAGATGCTCTTCGACTTACAATGGTATTATGTCCTGATAAACTCATCATAAAGCCAAAAATTCTAAGTCTAACCATTGCAATTTGGGGACCATCTATATATGTGTATATGTATATCCATGTATACATATGTATATGTGTATATGCACACACATATGTATATTTTTAAAAGATGGTTTGGTGTTTCTTGCTATGAAAGCAAAGCTTAGCTCAGGAACTTTCCAAACACCCATTTTCTCTAGTTCATTTATGTAATTGATGAGATTGCAATTGATTTGACCTCACTTGGAAGCCAGGCCAGAGATAATTTAATTCGGTATCTTCTGAAATCTGTATTACCATGATTCAAAATAAGAGAAGAGGATCTAGTAAGAAAGAACAGGAATGTTTGTTTCTGTGTAACAAATAAGTAAGGCTAATACTGAAGGATTTTTTCCTGAAGTTAATCCTCCAGCAAGTATCTGCTTTGGAGGATAAAATAAAGTCAAATTCCTTCTGCCCATGTTCCCTCCCTTCCATTTTCTCCCCTGAGTGACCCTTTCCTCTTTCTCCTATCCCCTCCTTTACATCTCCCTTTGCCTGGCGTACTTAAAATCCAGAAATCCATGTGCTAATTAGTGTGGTTATGATTTGCAACCTGTCCAATGATGCCAGGAAGTGAGACGCAACCTTTTCAAGTTTAGTAGCAACCATCTAACTCGAGTCAAAACAGAGAGATGTGTTCAGTTAATTTGGAAGGACAAGGTGATTGGGATTTGTATATTCAAAGTTCAATGATGACAGGTCACATTCAAGGGGGACAGTCTGTGTGTTAAAATGTGCCAATAAAGTCAGGAACTTTCTAGGCCAAGCAGAAGGAAGAGAGATTGTTTCTGTGGAATGAGCTGTTAAATGTGGAAGCACAAGAGAATCAGGAAACCTGTTTTCAATCAGACACAAAGATTATTTCTACTTCTTTCCAGTTCCAGTAATGAGATTTTTAAAAAGAGTAGCGGGGAGTAGTGAATACTTGGTTGTTCAATTATTAACCTAGATAGATTGTTAGTTTTGAGATGGTTTTTTTTTGTTGGTAAAGGAAAAAAGAAAATATATGGATTTTTGTTCTGGGAGCCACTGGGTGAATTTTGCCTCCAGAACTTCAGCCTTTTTGGCATGATGCTTTGCCCACCAGTGCCCAGTTAGCATTCCATATGACTCTTTGGAGTCTGGACTGTTGCTTTAGCCAAAATATGGATGTAAATAAGGGGAAAGTTCTGCTTATTCTGGCTTGGGAAGACAGAAGAACAGATTTGTGTGGCTGGCAAGGACTCATTCTAGGGTTAACACCCAAATGACAATGGCATTTGAAGAATCAGAATCTTTCATCTTAAAACTCCAGTAACCATTAAGTTTCTGGGCTGTCACAGAGAAACTTATTAGGATTGATGATTCTTAATTAGAGTATTCCTTTAATCAGTGCTTGAGCCATGGTTATTTACTAGAAGGCAATGTTTGCAAATCTTTTCTGTATAAGATAGATAATATTTCTGAACAGTTCCATCTATATTCTTAATAAAGAAGTAGTCCAGTTTTTCTAACATTATCTCTGAATATTGGGTAAGATGTTCAGACTGTCTGAACGTCAGTGGAATACTGATACCCACAATGTAGAAGTGTTAAGGAGTTTGAATAAAATGTCACGTGTAATACAGCTAGCACACAGTGGGTCCTTAATTACCTTTCTTTCAAATTCCATATCCATAGACTGAAAGTTCTTTAAAGAGATAGACCATGTCTTAATAGATTTTTATTCCCAATTTATAATACAACATCTAGTTCAGAGAAGGGGCTCAAGAAATGTTTATGGATTACTGACAACATTTGCCATTTAATTCTGCAGGCTTTGAGTTCAAAGTTTTCCATGGGCTTTGACTGTCTTGCATGATCCATTCAGCTTTTGAATTTTCTGTTGTTATATCAAGTGGACATCTAATTAGTGTTTTTTTAATGGGCTTTGGGTTCTGGTCATACTGTCTGTTAAACTAATGGCCAATCTCTGGACTGATCTTGATTTTGTTTCTACCAACCCATTCTGAGAGCCCACAGTGACCCTGTATTCTGGTGTTTACTTAAAAGGGCAATGGCCATTGGCCAACATGCAAATGTGATTGATGTTGATGTAATAAAAGTAGAAGAATAAAGGACATCTTCACTTTGTCTCTATTTAAGGGCGACCTTTTGGAAGCAGCTCACTGCTTCACTGTGCTGTAATATCATTACTGGGAGGTCTACTTCTGCCAGTCAGGAATGGAAGTGATTGAGGGATGCAAGACTTTTTTTACGCTTCTCCACCTCAGTCCACCAACACACACACACACACACACAAATACACACACACTCTCATATACCCACATGCACATACACATACACATAAAGTAGACCTTCACTGCTAATTATGGCATAGTTTTCATCTGGTGGAACAAAAAATGCCAGCCAAGTGAGTCATATTCTGATTTATTGAATAAACACTTTCCATGTGAGAAGCAGAGAGAAAAATGAAACCATTGCCTGTTAGAGCTGGAAAAGGCTAGTGTTTCCAACACACTGGATGGCAGTTCTAAATTGGGCTGGCTGCCACAGGATCACCTGGGGGAACTTTATAAAGAAACTGGTTTCCAGGTCCACCCGTGGAGATTTTCAGCCAAAGCTCTCTTAATGATGCTGAGTTTGACCAGTTTAGGCAATGACTGTTTTTTCCAATCCTTTACTTTTACAGCAAAAAAGATGAAAGCCCCGGAAGAAGTAGTGACTTGTCAAAGTTTCTTTGGGAGTAAGATGAAGAGCTGAGAGAAGGGAAAGGAATGAATACTTAGTAAATGTGAGAGTTTAATGGATGCCTTATTCAGAGCCCTACATATTTGGTTTTATTAGCTCGTTACCATGGCCTTGGGAGAGAGGCATTAGAGAAGAGAGATAACTGAACTGCTCTAAGTTGATAGTATATTGACATGCTATATTTTAGTTCCTGAGCCTGGATTCTGTTCTGTTCAGAACCTTTGCTGGTTATGTTTGACTCCGTAATTCAATGTTGTGAACATTTGGCCTCTGAGTTGATAGAACAAGTGGTTAGTTGCAGGTCAGTCCCCTACAACTAACTTTATTTCAAAATATTTCAATAAATAATTATTGAGAAAATACTGTGTGTAAGGTGCAATGTTAGGAACTTGGAGGTGAACATGAAGGACACAGTTTTCGTATTTATAGAGACTACATTCTTGAGGGTGCTATGACAAAAGAAGCTATGCAAATAAAATGTGATGAGAGTTATGCTAGGGGAAGTAACAAGTGCTTTGAGGATAAGTAGTAGGAAAACTTAAGCCAGACTCAGGGCCAAGGGAAGCCTTCCGAAATCTGACTGCTAGAAGATGAACATAAGTTAGCTAGGTGAAACATGGTGGAGCAGGAACATGGGCTCAGAGGGGGAGATGTTTCATAAGACGAAACAGCATTTGTGAATTCCAGGAGTCTAGACATTGTGTGAAGAGTTCACATTTGACCAGTTCAAGGAACTGAAAGAACCTTATTATTTTTGGAAAGAGAGGAAGAGAGGCTAGATGTGAAGAGGTAGGAAGCCTCCAGATGGAGAAAAGCCACGAAAACCCCATTAAGGTCTTTGGATTTTATCCCAAAGCATTGCTAAGCCATTGAAGTTTCCCAATCTTGTAAAAATGATCTGGGGATTAAAACCTGGGTGTAATATAAACAGGTTTATAGTTTGGAAGATGCTTTGATGGCAGTGCTTGTGATGGATAGTGGTAGATTGAGCTTGGAGGCAGGGATGCCAGCTAGGAGACTATTTCATTAGGAGATCAAAGCTGTGTTTATTATTCATCCTGGGAGTTTCAGCACCTAGCACACTGCCAGGTAGCTAATACATACCAAGTAAATATTATTTGAATGAACAGATGTGGAAATAAACATTAATTGGTAAAACCATCCACCAAATATTTCTTGCTTATTCTGGCTTCTCTTTGTTCAATCTTTCCCCTTCCCCCAGGCATACATAGGCTTTTATTGTCACCCAGGCATACATAGGCTTTTATTTTCAATCTACCTGATTAAATACTTACCACACATTTATGTTCAACTTAAGACTACCTGCTTCTTGAAGCTTTTCAATTTTATTTATTTCCTACCCCTCCCAATTCCAATAGGACTTTCAGCCTGTTTAAAGCTTCAGAACATTTTACAATGTATGATATTGTTCCATGTGGGTGAATTTACAGCTGCTTCTTAACTTAATTCAATACTTTTTCATATATGAAGGCAAATATTATCTATCTATCACCTATCTTTAAGACTAGGAGGCTTGGATGAGCTAGACTCTTTCATGTATGGTTATGGAAGTATATAATCCCTTCCTGAAAAACAAATATGGTTATATATGCACACACACATATACATTTCCATATATATATATATATATATATATATAAATACACACACATATATACTTTATATCACAATTTGCTTATACCATTTGACTCAGAAATTTTTCTACCAGGAATCTATGCAAAGTAAATTGGTAAAAATGACAACAAAAATGTACGGTCAAGTATATTTATCTCTGCCTTTTGTGATTTTCAGAAATTAGAGACAACCTAATTATTTAAGCATGGGAAGAGGGGAGGTTAAATAAATCATGCTATATTCATGTGTGAAATATGTAGAAATATGATTTTCAGGAAAGTTAACAAGGAATGATATTTGAAACAGTGAAGTTATAAGCCAATAATATGGATATTTTCAATATATTCTAATATTTCTACTATTATAGTTAAACTACCAATACAAATATTATGTCAAACAACTATTTTCTGTTCTTTTCTACTGCAAATTGCCCATAGTTGGCAAATAGGACTACCATTCACCATTTAGAGAACTCCTCACACGCCTTCCTGGCAGCCGCTGCAGAAAAAGAAGGAAGCTTCCAAGCCAGGCCCTTTGAAAAGAGGGGAGAGGGCTTTCTCTTCCTCTTTCCTACTCCAGGCCAGCCTTTGGAGGGCTGCCATCCTCACATTTGCCTGAGCCAAATCTTCAACCCACCTGTCCAAGCATCAGGCTGCTCACTTCTGATTTACCTCCTCTGGATGTTCTGGGGAGTGAAACGCTGACAGGCTGTGGCTACGGCACTGGATGACACAGCAACCTGGAAGTATCTCCGCACAGGATTCCAGAGCTGAGATTTGCCAAACTGTTCATCTTTTTCATCTTGGCAATTGTTTATGCTCTAAAAGCAATGACTGCAGGCCAAATGCGCATCTTCTCTTCCTCTGAAGAATTATATTAGACCTGGTTCTTGTCTTATTCGACTGCATTGGAACATTCCTATTCCCACAAAGCTCAATCCAGTGACGGCCTGGCCTACTTTGGTGGGAAACAAAGGCTAGGAGAGTTGTTATCACATCCCATAAATGTCTGCGATGAAAGGCCCTAAAGTGCAAAGTATATTGTGGTTATCTCTTGGGTGGGGGAAAAAAAACTCTCTAATGCAAAACAGCAGCAGCAACACAGCGAGATGGCAGGAACCTCTGTCAGGAACAAATTTCCTCATCCCTCTGGAAGACAATGACTGATTCCTCATAGGCCTCCCCTGACATGATACTAAGAGTGAAGATATCTGTTTTAGCATCTCCCATCTGCAGTGTTCCATAGGTCCTGAGTATATATTCTGACTGGCTCCCTAAAAGAAAACCAGGCAGCACATGCAGAGCTTGGACACTGTGTTGGACTGAGTTTTCATGTTGTCTTAGAAACAGAGTCTTGCTATGTTGCCCAGGCTGGACACAAACTCCTGGCCTCAAGTGATCCTCCCACCTCAGCCTCCTGAGTAGCTATGATTATGGGCATGGGCCACCATGCCTGGCTCTAAACTGTTTTAAGATCTGTCAATATGTTACTTCCTTTAAGTCTTACAACAATCCTGTGTGGTAGGTACTATCACGATAATTACTTTATTTTGACTTAATTTGTTTAGGAGATGGGGTCTTGCTATAGTGCCCAGGCTGGTATCAAACTCCTAGCTTCAAGCAATCCTCCTATGTCAGCCTTCCACAGCTCTGGGATTTACAGGCATGAACCACTGTGTCCAACCACCTCATAACCACCTCATTTTACAAATAAAAAAAACTAAGGCACAGAGAGGTGGACTGCCCAAGGTCACACAGGCCAAAATGAAACAGCAAGGATTCAAGTTCTGGCAGTCTGACCCGGGTCCCCACACAAACTACCATGTTATATTAAATTAACACATGCAAAATGCTTAGAGCAATACCTGGCATACTGTGAGTACAAAATAAGTATTAGCTACTATCAGCTCTTTTTATAATTCAGGGCAGTCACCAATTTTATGTTTCAACTTAATATGCCTATGGAAGTGATTCTATCCTTTGAGGGGAATTGAAAAAATCCTATCAACCCAGAAATGAAAGCATGTTTAGCATCCTTGGGCTGGATACTCAGGGGCTATATATGAGAAGGAACTTAAAGTTGATACAGTCTTGAACTTCACAGACAACAGAAGTGCAAGATATGTCAGGCTGAGGTCCTCATCTTCAGCTGTACATTTTAGTGGACCTTCAAAACTCTTGTTTTCTTCTTGAGTCAAGGAGGTTACAGATAGGGGAGGATGAGGAGGCCAAAGATGAATGAGAAATATCTACACATAGCCTTTGGGGCACTTGGTTTTCTCACCCATCACACACATCTTTAATTCTTAGGCTGTATGTTTTTTAATGAGATAATCTCTCTCTCTCTCTCTTTTTTTTTAAGGTGGAGTCTCACTCTTGTCGCCTGGGCTGGAGTGCAGTGGCGTGATCTCAGCTCACTGCAACCTCCGCCTCCCAGGTTCAAGCGATTCTCCTGCCTCAGCCTCCCTAGTAGCTGGGACTACAGGCGCCTGCCACTACACCTGGCTAATGTTTTGTATTTTTAATAGAGACAGGGTTTCACCATGTTGGCCAGGCTGGTCTCGAACTCCTGACCTCATGATTCGCCTACCTTGGTCTCTCAAAGTGTTGGGATTACAGGTGTGAGCCACTGTGCCTGGCCATGAGGTAATCTTTCTTTTGACAACCTCCTGATAGTAATTTAACTGAATTTTATGTGGAATATTAATAAATATATTAGCTTTGAGGTGGGACTGGGAGAGAAGCACACAGTGTTATACTCCCTCCACTCGGATATACAGTAGGGAATAATCAAGGTGAAGTTTATGGTTTATATGAAAAACAGGTAAGCAGATACATCTATTACTTAAAAATATGGGACAGATTATCGATTGAAATGCCATGAACATAAGTAATAAGTGTTTTGGCATTCTATAGAATGACTACTTGATATGTCACAGATATCATTCATGAGAGATATTTTACCTTGGTGATAGTAGCAGGTTTGGTGTACATAATAAAATGATTTATTGTTTTTTAAAAGAGTTGCCTTGAGAAGAATTTTATCCCATCCTTGAAGAAGGGTTGTGTATTGCTTAGGAAAGATTACAGTAACACAACAAAATCTCAAAATCTTAATGACTTTTAAGCACAGACATTTGGTTCTCACTCACTCTATCTACTTGAAGTCTCTGCTCAGTCTCAGGCTCGGTCTGGATTGAGTCTAATAGTGCGACCATTATCTGGAGTGTAGATATGAAGCACCAGAGAGAAAGATAGACATTGGAGGGTCTGCAACTGGCAATTCATTTTGTTCTCTGTAAGGGACACAAGTCACTTTCACTCAAAAGTCATTGGCCAGAACTATACACAAGATCCTAGGAAATGTAATCCACTCTTGTAACAGAAGAATAGAGAAGTAGACATATTTGATGAATAATAGAACTATTGACTTCCACAGATGGGCAGCATTTAGGTAGGAGACAATGAGTGGAGAGGGTGAGAGCACCTAAGACCTACTGGAAAAAAACCAATGAGAAAACTCAACTTCAAGAGACATAAAATGAACTAATTTGTAAAGATGTGTGAGGCTAGATTGGGAAAGTTTTAAATAGCAGGCTATGGAGGTTTGCCTTTTACACACGTACCAATGATTCCCAAACTCGTTTTTGCCAATAAAGACAATTTTAAAGCAAATTTGTGTAGATCCCTATTTGTAAAATAGAGGAAAACAACAATCATCTCTGGCGGAAGATGAGATGAAAGAGCCTTGAAAAGTTCCCCTTAGCTTCCTCCCTCTTTGGGATTCCCATGGATCTTTGCAACACAAATTAAAACCTACAGCTCTAGGATCTTAAAATACTGCCTGGCACATTTCACTACTGAAGAAATGGGAAGTCCTGAATCAAAGTCATAGTTGGTAACTACCGATTAATTAAAAAAATAGATTAGAATGAGGGAGAAAGTGAGAATAAAGAATTCAATAAAAAGTTGATAAAATAATAAGATCCTTGAATCTGGGTATTGACAAGGGTGCATGTGTGTCAAGTAAATATTTGACAAACTGGTGATTAATTGAACTTGAGGGTTCATGGCAAGGGCGGAGTCAAAGACTGGAATGTGTTCAAGACTTGTAAACGGAGGGAATAATGGAGCAATGGATGTTACTGTGAAGATGAACAGAAGAGTTTTATGGGTTTAGCCAACAAGTATTTATTTAGTGGCTATTTTATAAAATGAAGTGCTTTGGAGAAAATATAAATTTAATGTTAAATATATTAGCTTTAGGGGGCAGCAGGTTATCCTCAAATGCCTAATACACAGTTGAAGAAATGACACTGGCACAATGGAGAATCCAGGGCTGAAGGTGTGTCTTGGGACAGTCACAGGGAAATGAAGTGGGATTCATTGGGATTGATAATTATAAGCATAGGCTCATTATACATTTTATTCAAAAAGAGACTCAGTGAATGGGATGAATTTTGTCTTTAGTGTCACTAAAAAGATGCTAATCTCTGTAAAGTTCGGTAGGAATGCTGAAAATGAGGACAAACTCACAAAACTTCTCAAACGTACAAACTCACAAAGCTGAGGTATACTGAAAAATTTATTCCTCTGGTGGCTTGAATGGCAAGTTCATCTTTATGGTTCTGAATAAGTAATTCAGAATTCAGATGACTTAATTTTTCCTCCTATTTGTGGTCCAAGATAGTTCCCCACATTGGAGCAAAGTGTCCTAGCTTGAAGCAGAAGAGTGGGTCTGCCTTATAAGAGCCAGTATAGCTCTTGGACTTGCAAGGGATAATAAATGAGCAAACAAATTAGGAAAAAGAACTCATTCATATGTTTCCAGTGATTAAATTATCAAAGATCCTTCAGAAGTTGAACCTTATTTTCCTTGAGAGTTAAGACTGTGCTCCTTTCTCCACCTGCTCAGCTTCTTAGCTGAGCTTGGGGTACAGTTTTTTTGGCACCCTAGTCTTCTGGTCTCATGAAGATGGAGAGTAGAGGAACAAACCCAGGGACCCCTCACACTAAAAATTTCCTACTCTTTGGTTGTAACCCAAAAACTTCTATTGACCTACCCAAGGTCATGATATCTCATTATAAAAATGAGAAAATTAGGCCTCAAAGAGATTAAATAACTAACATAAGGTTGTGTAGCTAATATGGGATGAAACTGGAATCTAACTCAGTTTTGACTCCAAGTTCCATGCTCTTAATTCTTAATAGAGATTTCCCAATGAGAGTTCATGAATCTTTAAAAACCACAGCCCTAAGGAGTATATTCCTAGATTCCCATCCCAGTCAGAGATTGGCTTGAGAAACTCTGTTCTTTTGGAGAAGAATGTTCTTAATGGTGGCAAGTGTGAATTTTGAATCTATGCCTATTCTTTGGTTCATCAAAATTTAGAATCCTTGTTTATAAATAGACTCTTAGATTACCATGCCACTGTGCCTTATTTTCAAAATTTCCCAGAGTGAACATTCTAGCCACAGAAAGGCCATCATCCCATCAGCTCTAAAATTACTCCAGGCCTGTATTCAACTTCTGCTCAGGGCCTGCAGAGAAGGTCAGGGAAGGCTGTTGCTGCCTCTTCCTAAGTGCTCCCTAATGAGAAGGGAGTGGTGTCATCTAAGGACCAAATCATCTCTCAAAAACTTATTAGCTTTCCAGCTGTGACTGCCTCTACAACCTTTGTGTATATCTAACTGCCTCTTACAAACTGGGGCTTAGAGAATGCTTTGTGGATTCACATAAAATGGTTTGCGAACCTGCTATTTCTTTGTCGTATAAACTATTTTCCTTAATGAAAAGACAGCACTATTTTATTCCTTGAGCTGTAGACCAGGCCCACCATAATCTGCTTTTCAAAGTCATCAGCTGGAGGTTAGAACACCTGGCTTCCACCCATATTCTGCCTGTGATGTTTGTCACATTTCATGAGCCACTCATTAATTCTCCCAGCATAATGGAATCTGGGATTGGAAAGAGCTTTGAAGGTCTTCTACTCCAACTTTCTATTGATTGAACATCCTCTACTTTAGAGATGCTCTTTTTTCATCTTGCTATAAATGGAATGCAACCATCCCAGCCCTTCCCCAGGGGAGCTTTCGGGCTTCGAGTTGGGCTGCTGTTGAGTATTGGTGGCAGTGCCCAGGAGTATCCGATTTGGAAGGAAATGAGTATGATTCAGCTGTGAAAATTACAAATTAGATTTTGGCTTTCAGGCCATTGTGTATTTTTAGAACCAGAGGAGAATAAAATAAACATTATTTTAGGCCTAGTACAGATTATTAATATTATGTTCAGGAAAAAAAAATGCCTTCCTGGTGATTGGTTGGAGTAATTTCTCCTAAATATAAATTTTCCCAACTGTGCTAATTTTCTCCAAGATAATACTACACATCGTTTTGATTAATGCCCACCCCCTTTTTGTAACAATTTCTTTGAGATTGGGAGCAGGGAACTGAATGAGCTCACTTTATTATAGCTATAGAACCTAGTTTTGCCAACCGAAAGCTGCTTGAGAGTAGGGACATTAGTCTTCATTGTTACGTCATCTCCTGTGTAGTGGCTGGCACCAGGTAGGAGGACAAATCATGCTTGTGGAGTGAGTGAATAATCAGAGTGAGTGAATAATCAGAAAGCATAGGTACTGATAACGGAAGGTAATAGAAGTTAATGATTGAAGGATCTACACTTATTTATTCCCTAACATCCCTTGGGTAGATATTGTTTAAAACACTTAAAAAGTATTATCTCACAATTACTCTATCCTAAGGTAGTAACTTATGATCCCAGGTTTATCACTGTGCCATGGGCTTAGGAGGGAGGTGGGGTTGAACAAAAATGCAAGAAAAAGGAACCTCTGTCCTCCAAGCCACGCCTAGTTGCAAAGATGCAGCATACCTCTCAGAAATTTAATAGAAACAAATGCTACATGTTAATGTACATGGAATGTGTGACTAACAGAAAAAGTGATACTGTGAGGATGTAAAAAGTGAGCTAACTCGAAAAGTCCTCAAGAAGTAGTGTAAAAGGTGAGTATGTCTATGTGATAGCTCCTTCTGGACTTGCTGCACAAACAAAAAGGTATAATGATTTTGGTCCAGGTGGCTTTTTGGTGACTCTAATCTCATCATGCAGACTGACAGCCAAATCACCATTCATCCACCTTCTGCTGAGCTGGGAATGCTGGTGAGGTTGAGTGAGGTTTGTCAAAACGTTTCCCACACTATTGCAACTGAGAAAGCAGCCAGGAAGGCGGCAACAGGCAAGGAAGTAAATGGCAGCTATTAGAGTCGGAACACAAAGGGAACCCCTAGTGGGCTAAGTGAGTTAATGCATTTTCCTGACTTGGCTGTTAGTAAAATCTAATTAAATCAGATGCCACTAATTTGAAACTCTTGCTTATTTGGACCAGCTTGAGCTAAATGTTGCTTCTACTCTAGATAGGAAGGAAAAGGTTTTCTTAGCAAATTACTGGGGTAAACAAGATTGCAGATAATTAAAGTGCTTAATAGAATAGTAGAGAATCAAATTTGCAAGAAAACAATCATTGTGCTATTTTTAAACTATTCTTACCTGTTCATTAAAGCAGGCCATTAAAGAACCTCTGCTTCTTAACACTTTGTTAAGCTGGTTTGAGTTGTTATGTTTACTAGACAGTGAAGAGAAAGGAATTCTCTAATTCCTACTGGCGTCTTCATAGCCCAGTTAAGTCCGAATTAATGACGTTTGTTTACGGGCAATCTAAGAGAGTCATTTTAGAGAGATTGTTAGACTTGTCCCTTTCTTACTGTAGGTTAAACTGGGAGTCTGCAGAAGCCAAAGTACCGTACACAAATTTCTACATAGAGTCTTATGAAAGAAACATTCATGGCCATGATTTCCCGAATAGAGACAAGTGGTTAGGACCCATGGTGGAGCATCATCTTCATGAGTATGATTGACTCCTTGGTTCCTGGGAAGAGAATGGAAGAAAAGAGATGAGCTAGCCTCTGTAGGGGAATTTCAAGTTCATGTGGGAGAACTACAAGCATCTGTAGTTAGCACTTTTAAAATGGGCTCTGAAAAATTAAAGGTTAAAGAGATTTGCCAACTATCTCTTATTTTTATACTTGTTTTAAAGTGTCTTATTTTAGTCTAATGATCATGTGAATCTAAAGCAAAGACATTCTGGATATTTTGGACGGCTACTAAATTACCTACTCACAATATTCATACCTTCTTTCTATTTGTGTTTATTATTACAGTAATACAAAGAACTATCTAATGTTTACCTGTAATAAAAAAACCCACAGAGGTATAAAAAAATATATAAATGGTGTGCTCCCACCATAAGAAGGCAAATGGCATCTGTAAGAGCTGTACAAATAAAGCTTTCCTAGAATTTGAATAGAAAAAAAAATTGTGGGGGAATCGAGTCACCTGTGTAATAGATTTGTTGAACTGCGTTGGAACAGAGTATACCATATGTGCATTGTGAGCAATGATATAATTCCAACAAAATACTATCACATTAAATTAATGTTGTTAATTTTAATTTTATTGGTTTTCTTTTAATTTGTTTGCACATTTGTTTGGTTTTTATAGTTCTGTAAGAGTCAGAAGCGTAAGGGATTTAGAGGTAGTTTTATGTTTATTCATATTTAAATAACATTTTAATAAATGTAATTTAAACCAATACTGGGAGTTCAAGAGTACTTTATTTTTTAAAAGGAAGTTGGAGAACTAATGATCTATAGAACCACAGATTATTGGAAATTGACAACTCCTTGGAGATCACTGATCTAGTCCAGTGTTTCTGAAACTGGGTTCTAGGGAACTCTGCATTGAGAGGTGTTCATAGGCATGCTGAGAAAAACAGAGAAGGGTTTCTATGATCAAATAAGCTCTGAAAAAACAGAGCAGTATCTCCTCTTGAAGATTCGCAGTACTTCTTTATGAAATAAAGTCTCAGCAACGGCCAGTGATAAAGAATCCTGGCCAATTTTGTTCAAAGCAGCATTTCCCAATCTTATCAGCACCCAAAACCCCTTGTTATAGAGCACCTGCCCCCATCCCGCAGGTCCAGGCCCTCATTTCACAGAGAAGGCAATGGAGAGGGTATAGAGGGTTGAAGAGTGCCCCGCCCTCCAAAATTCATCTTTACCTGGAATCTCAGATGTGACCTTATTTGGAAGTAGGATCCTTGCAGATACAATTAGTTAAGATAAGGTTGTAATAATTAATTTTATGTGTCAACTTCCCTGGGCTTAAGGGTGCCCAGAAATTTGGTCAAACATTGTTCTGGGTATTTCTGTGAGGATGTTTTTGGATGAGCTTAACATTTAAATGAATAGACTGAGTACAGCAAATTGCCCTGCCTAATGTGAATGGGCCTCATCTATTCGGCTGACGGCTGAACTAGAACAAAAAGGCTGACCATCCCTGAAAATGGGTGAGTTCCTCTTGCCTGACTGCTTTCCAGCTGAAGCATTGGTTTTTTCCCTTTCTTTGGACTCAAACTGAAACATTGGCTTTTCCTGGCTCTGGAGCCTCTTGCCCTTTGGACTAGAACTACTTTACCACCTCTCCTGCTTCTTCAGCTTGCCCACTGCACATCTCGGGATATGTCAGCCTTCATAACCAAGTAAGCCAATTCCTTAAACCTCTTTCTATATGTAGATATATACATCCTAATAGATCTATTCCTCTGGAGAGCCCTGACTGATAGATGGGTCATATTGGATTAAGGCAGGCCCTAAATCCAATGCTTAGTGTCTTTATAAGAAGAGAAAACAGAGACACAGAAAAGACAATCAGGGAAGAGGTCCCATTTGATGACAGTCAAGGATTGGAGTGATGCACTTACAAGCAAAAGAATGCTGCGAACTGGACTGCTGCAGCCACCAGAAGCTGAGAGGAGACATAAATTCCCCTTCTGAGGTTCCAGAAGGAACTAATGCTACTGATACCTTAATCCTGTACTTCTGGCTTCCTGAACTGTGAGATAATTTCTGTTGTTTGAAGCCACTCAGTTTGTGGTAATTTGTTATGGCAGCACCAGGAAACTCTCTCTCTCTCTCTCTCTCACACACACACACAAGCACACACATACAGAGAGAGGAAGACAGAGAGAGAGAGGTGAAGTGGCCTACCCACTAGCAAAGGCAGGAGTAGAGGCCAAGTCTCTCCATTTGCAGCCAGTACTCCTTTTGTTGCATTTATTCATTTATTTTTATCCCTATTTTCTTCCAGAAAAAAATACACAAATCTTTTTTTTTTCCCTTTCAGGCAAATAAATACAATAACTATACCCAAAATACAAACAACTTACAACAGAGAATCTCATTTCTAGAAGCAACAGAGCCTTAATTATCTATATAAAATCCAACTATAATGCCATACGAGAAACTAGATTTTCCCAAGAGTAAGACTATCTATAGGCTATAAAAGTAGCCTTATAAGGTATCTAACATCAGAACTGATGTTAGATGTGTAGATGTTTATGACAATTATTTTATTTTAGAGAGATGAATATTTTTATAAATCTAGTGTATTAGTTTCTGGTTGTTGTTTTAGCAAATTACCACACACTTAGCATCTTAAAACAACATGAATTCGTTCATTCATTCATTCATTCATTCATTCATTTATTTAAATTCTAAAGGCCAGGAGTCAAAAATCAGGCTCTGTGTGCTAAAATCAAGGTGTCAGCAGGGCTGGCTGTTTCTTCTGGAGGCTCTAGGGAAAAATCTGTCTTTGCCTTTTCGGCTGTCCACATTCCTTGACTCACGACCCTGCATCGCTATGGCCACCACTTCTGGCAGCAACACTTCCTTTACACCTGTGACTCATCTGTCTCCCTCTTATAAGGATCCCAATGATTACTCAGATGATTCTTATAAGGATCCCAATGATTACTCAGATGATTCTTATAAGGATCCCAATGATTACTCAGATGATTCTGGATAATATCTCTATATCAAGATCCTTAACATAACCACACCTGCATACACCCATTTGCCATGTAGGGTCACATATAGAATGCATAGGTTCTGGGGATTAAACTGTCAGTAACTTTAGTGGTAGGACTGTGATTAGAATTCAGAGTGGTATGAGCTCCATGCATTATGCCATTATGAAATCATCATAAAAGTAGACCTACAAGGTATAATAAAAGTAGCCTTACAATTCAAGACCCTTCTCAGATTTCCAGGGTGTACAAAGTCCACATAGGCTTCAATTATACTTTGAACTATACATAGTGACAAAAAATATAGAAAGCAAAAGTTTAGGAAATACATGATTGTAAGTTGGTTTTGTTATTGCTTTAGTTCCACAAGAAAACAAAATATCCATCAATGGATCTCAGTTGCACCCCCATCTCTCTGTGATGATCCTAGCCACTCTGCAGTCACAGCAACGGTTTTGTCTATAGAGATCTTGTGAATTTGAGAAGGAACCCAATCCCAGGTTGCTCCTTGAGAATGAAATAGGGATATTTTTGTGTGCTCATAAACTTGTGAAGGACAAATATGTCTATGCTATTTAAAAGTCTTTGCAAGCTGGGTGTGGTGGCTCATGCCTGTAATCCCAGCACTTTGGGAGGCCGAGGTGGACAGATCACCTGAGGCCAGGAGTTCAAGACCAGCCTGGCCAACATGGCAAAAACCCATCTCTACTAAAAATACAAAAAATTAGCCAGGTGTGGTGGTGGGCGCCTGTATTCCTAGCTACACAGGAGGCTGAGGCAGGAGAATGGGGTCAACCTGGGAGGCAGGCAGAGGTTGCAGTGAGCCAAGATTGTTCCACTGCACTCCAGCCAGGGTGACAAGAGGGAAACTCCTTCTCAAAAAAAAAAGGCTTTACAGGTTACTAAAGCGTGTTCATATAGGATATCTCAGACAATTTTGCAATAAGCCAAAAAAGGCAAAATGGGGTAATAATTTTACCTCCTTTTACATCTGAGAAAATTGGGGCTCAGAAGAGCTATGGGAATTGCCCAAGGCCACACGTTTACGAAGTAGTGGATATGGGACTAATACCCAGATTTCGTGATTTCCAACTCTCAGGTTATTCTTTAGATCATACTAAAGGATATGTCAGAAATCAGGTCCATCAGGGTCAACCGAAAGGGATGATGCATAGTTAAGCCGTATTACCAAGGTGAATTAAGTGACTGTTACAGAATGGCCGTTTCATGTTTTTTTATTTTTATTTTTTTTTTGTCGTTAAAATCTGAAAAAACAAGTCGATGCTATGAAACTCTTTTAAATGTAACAAGAATTTCTGATTAGACTCAGGACTTGACTATATGAAATCTCTAAGTATGAACAAACAAATTTTACTCAACAAAGATATATTGAATATTGGACTTTAAGGTTTAAGAAAATATGGTTCTATTAAAAATTGTTATGTGTCCTTCACCCATCTTCCCTTATTGTGACCAAATTTTATTCCACAATGGTTTATATGTATCTATATATCTATATATTTTGCTGGCAGATGCTGAAACTGCACTATGTCTAACATTTACGATAGAAAATAATAAAAAATGTATGTGAGAAATTTCAAGATTTTTTTTTTTTTTTTTCCAGTTAGGAAAATGAACACTTTTGTCAGGCCCTGCCTTTCAGAGTTAGGTTAAATTCGAAGTGGAATTTCACTGTGAAAGAGTCTGTTTAAAGCAAATTTGGAGCAGGTGGTGATTGAGGAAACTTTCTGGGAAAGGGCAGGTGATGTGGTTTTAGTAAGAAATCCTGATCTATTTAGGGAAAAAGGGCTGGCTCCAGCTGTGAGTTGAGAGGGCAACTTCCTCCTTTCTCCTCTCCTACTTTCTTCCCTCCTCGTACCCTCCATTCTTCTTTCCCTCCTTCCTTCTTCCCCTCCCTCTCTTCTTTCTTTCTTCCTTGTTCTACCCTTTCTTCTTCCTTTCTTCCTTGTTCTACCATGAGTCAAGAACTGCACTAGCCTTTGAAGTTGCAGAAAATAGTAAGTTATTTCTTTGTGAAATAGACTCTTCTATTTTTGTGTAGCTCTACTTACTCGAAAGCCCTTTCTTATATGCAGCAAAATAGACGTGTTCATAGTTCCTAACAAGTTGTCTTAATTCTGTCCTTTAGAGCAACCTCTCTTTTTTCTCTTTCTTGTTTTTGAGGCAGAGTCTTGCTCTGTCACCCAGGCTGGAGTGCATTGGCTCGATCTTGGCTCACGGCAACCTTGGCCTCCCAGGTTCAAGCAATTCTCTGCGTCAGTCTCCCAAGTAGCTGGGATTACAGGTGACTGACACCAGCGGCTAATTTTTATATTTTTAGTAGAGACAGAGTGTCACCATCTTGGCCAGGCTGGCTTGAACTCCTGACCTCGTGATCCACCCACCTCGGCCTCCCAAAGTGTTGAGATTATAGGCATGAGCCTCTATGCCCAGCTTTTTTCTCTTTCGTATAAGAGTCTCTTAATTATTTGTATTTTCTTTTAATCTTCTAGTCTTCTGGGGGAGGCGGGGGGGGGGGTGCCTATTTGCCTCAGGTGAATCTCATGTGACATGATATTTAGACCTTACATTGTCTTCTTTTGGCAGCGTGTCTTAAAATAGGTTATCTTGAGTTTTACCTATAGTCCAGCCATCACAGTAGAACCAGTTTGGATTGTCTCGAGATACTGATTTGATAGATGTATAAATGTGACTGATCTTATTTTGTGTAAGCCTTTTGAACACCCCCAAAGTGTAGTCAAATAATACTGTCACATTTTTGCATGTGAGTATTGCTAAAATAAGCACCATCTTCTATTTGTCAAGTGGATGTTTTGAATCTAAATATAGGGCTTTGTGTTTATTCTACTGAAATGCATTTTGCTGGCTTTGGTTCAGTTACAAGCTCATGATTAAACTACCACATAGTCATGTATGCAGAAGAAATGTTTAAAAATGTAAAGTTATCCCCAAGCAATTAAACCCCAACTTTCTCTCTTAATGGCTTTCTATCAGCATAGATTTATCAATTTAATAATGTTTAATAATATTAAGATTAAAATCTATCAGGGGTAAGATATCCAGAATTTTCTAGTTAAAAATGAGAATACTCCATCACAAAGAAGTGTTCTATTAACACATTAGTCTGAAAAAGTACCTTACTAGTCAAATGCTGGGCCCTAAGAGGATGTCAAAGAGAAAGTTATGTTTTAATCGGAGAAAGGAATAAGACAGTTTTAGGACAAGAGTCTTTGCTGTGAAAAGCAGGTCTGTTTCCCTAGGAAAAAAAAATTATCAGATTAAATTTTGTTAATATTTACATAAAAATATATATGCATGTATATATTTTATATATTATATGTACATTATATACGTCTATATCTTATATGTGTATATATGTGTGTATATGTATATATGTATAAAACTGATGTGCAAAAATGTTACTATAATGTACAAAAATGTAGTAGGCATTGGTATAATTTTACAGATTAAGAAACTGAGACCTAGAGAAGGTAAGTTTTTCAGGATTAGTAAGTAGTAGAGACAGTATTTCAGGTCAGGACTCTCTGACCAAGTCCTCTTCCTTTCTACCTCTTTCTACTCTTCTACAAAACTCAATTTTAATTGAACATCTTCTGAAGGATGAATTATAGTTGATTTAAAGATATTCTAGTCAGAAAAAAAGGGGCTGAAATACTTTCAATAAAGTGGTTTCCAGGGATTGGGTGCAGTTTAAAAGTCTCTCTTACTAAGCTTTCTGTTCAGTTCACTTTCAAGAGCATGACTGGGAATTGGAAATTGGCTACTAGTGTAGACTGGGAGTTTCTGAATAGCACTGGAAAGGTGAGATTGATTTAATGATAAATACCATCTTTAGAAGAAAGTTCATTAAATGTCACTTTGTAGTGTCCAAGTTGAAGAAATGGTCACATTTCTTTGGCTCTTCTATGTGTGAGAGAGTCCAACATTGTGGCAAGAACCAGAATGTTGGCAAGGTGTGAAAAATCAATTCATCTCTGGGATGACTAGGCAGAGACTGGTTTATTCATTTATTTATTTATTTTTCAATCAAGTATTATACATAGCGAAATCAGCTGAAGATATCAAGAACAATAAGCTGGGACCCATATTCTTACATGACTTGCAGTCTAATAAAGAAGCCACAAAAATTGTCGACGCTGTTCAGAATGTTATAAATCTCTCTACAGCCAGCCTCAAGTTCTCATCCAGACTTTCTGGGCTCTTCTTAATCAGAGCCTACACTGCTCATTTTTCCCAATAGCCACTGCTCAACACAGATACACATTGTTCTCACTAGTTTGGTCTCCTCAGTATTACACAAACATGCCTGGACCACTTTGGTTTCCTTTCTCCTCTGCCTCTCTCCCCTCCCCCACCTGTTCTTCCTTTCCTTCCTCTCTTTTTCCTTTGATAGATGCTTTTAGCATCTCTAATGTGCTAGCTACTGTGCTGACTGCTAAGGTTCCATCAGAAGATCAGACATATTTTTCACCCTCCTGAGCTGACAGTCAATGTTTTAGGATTTAGCTGCAGGTTACATTTTTCTTTCAAAGTCTTTTCTTGAGTATCCTTGTTCTGAATGGTCATTGACTCTTCTGCAGCCTGACAGCTCCTACAGTGCTTTTTTTGCAAGTAGGACAGTACTATATTGATTTTTGGAGAAGAGAAACTGTTGCAAGAGTTTGAGGAGGGAGTAGTGTCAAGGCCTGGGATGGCCTAGAGAAACTCTTTGTGGAGGTGGTGAGACTTGAAATGGCCATGAAGAAGGAATAAATTTGGTAACTGAAATAGAGAAAAGTTTTCAGACAGAGACTAGCATTATGGCTTTAAAATAGATCAAACCCAGGATAAGTATTCCCGTTCTCAATATGCAGAATTAGTTTCTTGATTCTCATTTTAGGAGATTGTTCAGATTATCCTTGGTGTAAAATCATCACAGAAGGCCATGCTTGACAAGATATTCTTTATTGAGACCTGCTGGTCATAGACTTGTAAGATTTCAGAGTAGCCATGACTTTAGGAGCTTCCAAATGGAAATCCCCTCTCAGTATGGCAGCAGTCCTTAACAGGTGGTCTCTGACAATCTCTTCTTAAACAATAATTTCTGCTTGCCACACTCACAAAATAGCTGTTTCCATTCATTGGACCACTTCCATGAAAACACAAGTCTTTTTAACAGTAAGCTGAAATTGGGCTAGGTTTTTTCCGCCATTGAGTCTCATTTTAACTTCTAAAGCTATATAGAATAAGGTTAATTTTTCATCAATGTGAGAGCCTCTTAAATATCTATAAAAACAAAAATTGCTTGGAAAGTAATGCAAGAGATTCATTCCCTGGCACAACTAGGTTGAAGTTATAGCTCAAGACAATGAAACAACCAAGATAGCAAAATTGCAGGGTGTTAAAAGTGCAAACCCTAGATTTAGACCGTCTTGGTTTCAGACTTGGCTTCTCCACTTGCTGGTTCCTCTCTGGGCCTCAGGATATTTGCTTGCTAAATGAGGATTACATTAGCATCTCAAAAGCATTCAGTGACTAACTTCATTGTGCTTTTGGGAGAATTAAATAAGAGAATATACACAAAGCACTGGGTGCAGGCTTGGGCTCATAATAAGCCTTGGATGATAGCTTAGCAAAAAGTAGTTGCACAGTAAATGAGGGCACCTGGGCCAAGATGCACCATTATTTAAAAGTTGGCTGACTAAAACCATCAGGGAAGACCAGGCCATGTGGGACAATTCTGTCCAGGCTGAAGGAGGAGACAGGACACATTAGCATAAAGTCCGTGGGCTGAAAAACAGAAAACCCAACTTAGGATACCTTTGCTTGCTTCCTTGCTTATGGCAGATCACCCACCTGGTGCATCCTAAAGTGCTGTGTCTGGTGTGAGCCTAAAGGATGCAAGCACTAGAGTGATCAGTTTGTCTCTGCAGAGAAACTTTTGTGGTTTGCCAAATTACTTTTTATGAGTTTCTTTTTCACCATCTCCTTAAAATTTCCCATACCTCCATTCTATTCCTCTTAGTTCTAACTTATCGGTTGACCTTAAATGATGTTTGTCTTCTTTTGAACTCCAAATCTGTTTCTGGAGACCCTTAGGGCATTTTTGCTACAGTCTGTAGAAATGGGTTATCCAGTGAGAAGAAAAATGTTACATTCCAAACCCCTCAGATCAGTGGCATTTGAATGGTGTGCACTTTTAAAAACAACCTCATATATTACCTCATTTAGTCTTGTGTAATCACCTATAGCAGATGGTTAGAGTGTCAGGCTATTCCCACTATACAGATGAGAAAATCGATGCTCAGAATAATGAATAGCCTTAGACCAGTAAAATGGTGTAGTGTGGACAGAAAGAAGGCCTGGGGATTCTGAATAGTTCAGCTGAGGTTTGGCTGCACTTTGTTGGACCTCCACTTTCTCATCTGCAACATCTGGAATTTCAAACTGATGATTCCTTTAATACTAATATCCAGTGGAGATTATAACATGTACAATGTTGGGTAGTAGTTTAGAGTCAGAGGCAGGACTAGAGCTTGAGTGTCCCGCATCTAGGCCAGTGCCTTCCCATGTGTCCATGCCATTCTGCGACACCCTGTAAGCCCCAGCTTTCCCACCCACCATCACCTTCTTTTCTGCTTTGGCAAACATTTATGACGTAGTCTCCCAGAATGATCAGTCGTGTAGATAGGAAACTATTTCTTTTCCTCTCTCCTGTGCTTTGGCACAAATAGATATGTTTGGGCAAGTTGTCCCTGTTGTGATCATTATGCACTTTGTTATTTTTGTTCTAGTGCCCAGAAGCCTGTAGGGCATAGATGCCTGGTAAAAGAATTTACAGCCAATTTAGTCCACCTGAGTTAAGTTACACAATCAGCCCACTTGCAGAAAGCTGGTTTCTGTTTCCCGAAAATTGGTCATTTCTGGGGATCAGGCTGAGCCATTTTGAGACTTAAAACTGCAGACATTGAAACTGTGATTAAACGGGCTTCATCCATGACTTAGTGGCATTAAGTGTGTAGATTTAAGACCCTGGACTACCACTTAGAAACTGTTGAAGCTTGGATGGATTATTAAATTCTCAGTGTTTCAGTTGTCTCATCTGCAAGATGATTTAATAATAGGACACAAGTCATAAGAGGATTGGATGAGGTGAGGTGACAAGATGTGTTTAAAACAGTACTTGGTACATTGTAGGTGCTCAAAAAATACCAGCTGTTATTCTCTTTGAAGTTATTTTGTTATTCTCACTTTATAATTACGAAAGATGAGGTCCCAAAAGAAGCCTCTTGCCCGTGGTCATGACAAAATCCATTGTGTACTCATGACTAAAAGTTAGTTGTCCTTCCTCATTTCTTCCCACTCAGGTCTCCTTACACTTACTTTTTTTTTTTTTTTTTTTTTAAGAATAATGACTTCACAATTGAAATTCAAGAAATACTTATAAGCACTGAAAGATATACAAATGCTCTTCAACTTATGATGAGGTTATGTCCCAATAAACCCATCCTAAGTTGAAAATGTATTTATACACCTTACCTACCAAACATCATAGCTTAGCATAGCCTACCGCAAATGTGCTCAGAACACTTACGTTAGCTTACAGTTTGCCACAATCACCTAACACAAGGCCTATTTTATAAAGTGTTGAATATGTTATTGAATATTGTACTGAAAGTGAAAAACAAATGGTTGTATAGGTAACTTGAAGTATGGTTTCTACTGAATGTGTATAGCATTTCTATCATCGCAATGTGTAAAAAGTTTAAATCAAACCATTGTATGTCAGGGACCATCTGTAGGTAAGCACTGCTACTATATGGTGTCTATTTCTGAGGAAAGCATGATCAGTTAGTAATCTCCAGTGATCCCTCTGAATTCTGTGTGCCACGCTCTGGATGCCACTCTGTTTTTCCTGCCTGTTACGGTTGTGCCTACCTTGTCTGCTGCTATGTGGAGCTTGCCTCTCCGGGATCCCATCATTCCAACTAAACTTAGGAAGCACACATCAATGGCAACGCCTTCTACCATCACACCTGGCCTACAAAGGACAAAGATCACATAGCTTTTCAACAGTGTCAGTGTCTCTCTCCCTGACAGATTCCTCTGTCTCCTCTGAACCCTTCTCAGCATACCATTAGTGAGGCATTGATATTTAGGTAGCATATGATGCAAAACTTTTACTGTCTGGCCCCTTACCTTTTGACTATACTGATTTGAAGGTCTTGGTTCTCACTGGAGGTATGCCTTCACCAGATAAACAACAATAAGTTAATGAAACTGAAAGTTAAGGCTGACACCTTGTATTTATGCCACAAAACCAACAGGTAGTGAAAGAATCAAGTCACTTTCTGGTTAAGTTGATTGATCCTGACTATCAAAAGGAAAAATAATTGCTTTGCCACAGCCTCACAGAGGAAAATACATCTGAAACTCATGGGTTTCTCAGGGTATCTCAGTCCATATTCACCCATCTATACTCTGTGTTTCCATGCCCCAACTTAATGGATACATCAACAACCAAATACAGATAAGATTTGCCCCCTTCAGAAATGACAGCTTGGTTTACTCCCAAATAGGAATTCTAACAAATTATGGTAAGGGTTCAGGGTAAGAAAAACATGGAATGGGGAGTGAGAGATGAAAGTTGTAATGGCTGCATATCTAGTTACAGTTACATACAATTTTTTCTTGTTTGTTAAGTATACTTTAAATGTTTTTTCTTCTCCCTTCTCACCGTTTTATGTAAGAGACACGGATTGTACTTATTTTTAAAATGTAGTCTTTAAGTTACAGGATAATTTGGGATTATGACTTAACTACCAATAAAATAACATCACCTGAAGATAGAAACAATTTCTGAGACATTGTCATCTTTGGGAAAAGAGGTTGAGAGCATCAACTGCATAAAGGATGGTTGAATCTTATATGAGGTAAACACATCGTTGTTACTGTCCCTGTTTAGAAGCTTAAATAAGTGTAGAAAGGCATGAGTAGCCAAAAGGGTAGACTGTTCTGGTATTAATTTGTTGTTTCTCAGTCCACATTTACCCATCTGTACTCTGTTCTGTACTATTGTGGTTAAAAGTCTACAAACTCCATTTTCCAGTCTCCCTAGCCAGTCAGCTCCCCGTTAGTTTCTTGAGTAGCAGGGACTGGTGAGGGGATCAGGCAGTAGAGAAATAAGAAGTGTCACACAGCAATTATTGACATTAATAGTTAGATTTACCTTGCTCGTTTTTGACTGGGGCTTACCTTTGCATTAGCTATTCTTCTTATTTAAAATGTTATTCCCCTTAAACTTCAGATGGCTGCTGTCTTCTTGTCATTAGGATCTCAGCTTTAATATCATCCCCTCAGAAAGCCTCTTCTGACTCCCTATCCTCTTAATCTAAAGTAGTCATTTTACAGTCTCTACCTTATTTTAATTCTCTCAATAGCAGTTATCATTATCTTGTAAATTTTTACTTACCTACAATCTATTTGAATGTACTAGAATAAAAGATTTATGGGAGCAGAGGTGTTCTCCTTTCTACTTCCTCTTTCTCTCTTCCTTCTTTCCCTACCTCCCTTCCTTCCTTCCTTTTATTTTTTTTCTCTTTTACTAAACAATGCCTGTTACAAATTGATTACTCAATGAAGATTTGACAAGTAACTTTCTGAATCAGTTATTAACTTTCTTCTTTTACTAATTTTCCTTTCTCCAGGTTAAATTAACTTTAGATCTTCCCATGGGATAAGCAAGGCAGAAATTACCATCTCCGTTTTTACAGAATTCAGTAAAAACAGGAAACACTTCTGTTTCTGGCTATGATATTATTGCTGGTATTAGCCAAAACCTTCCACTAGGAAATTTATGAATTAGGTATAGGAGTTGGGGGAGAGAAGCAAAGTAATTATTCGAAAGCATTAGAAATAAACTAAAGCAACCAGACATTAAGGTCCAAGATCCTGAAGACAAGCGAATTGCATTGAACTGAGCTTGGCATTTATGGCTGCTTTTTCCCTCAGGTCCTTGACTGATTCACATATCGTGGCAGCAAAGCCAAACAGAAAGTGGCAGCCTAGAGCTTTTGGCAAACTCACCAGGGCTAGGGAGACAAAACTTGGAGTTCAGAGCTATCAAGACAGCCATCATTTGAGGAAGAAAGATCCCAAAGAAAAGGAAACCACAGAGAGGTGAACCTGAATCTTTGTTACACAATTTCCCCAGAGGCATTTTTACTCCAAAGCAATGTGTGTGGCAGGCAGTACTCTCAGAAATAATGCAAAAAGCTGCTGCTTAGAGGCCAAAAATTTCTCAGAGATTTTGGCAGTCTCCTGGTACTAGAGAGTCAAGGATTAGCATTCAGAGCACATCGAGAGAGGAGCCCAAGTGAATACCCCAGGCTTTATAATTAGAAACCTGAAAGGGCTGCACTCAAGAAGTAAAAGCTAACCTTAAATAGACCAGTCCCAACTTCATCAAGTTTATATGCCAATACTCTACCTGTCTATCTGAAGAAAGACAACATTAAATCATGTCACTATAATTTTTTTGTAAGAATATCCAGGATTCAATCAAAAGTTTCCAGGGAAGGTAGGAAACGACTGAATGACTGAAAACCAACAGGAAAAATAGACAATAGAAAATGAATCATGAGTTGGAATTTTAAGATATAGATAAGGTATGGACTTGAATATAATAATAATATATTCAAAATAAAATTCTAGTATAGCCAGGTTACTGGAATCTATAAAGTAGAGTAGTATGGAAATCTGGAACTAAAAATTATAGTAACTAAAATTAAAAATTTAATAGATTGATATATTTTAATTGACATAACAGATTAAATAATTAATTAGAAATAGATTATTAGAAAATATCCAGATTGAAGCACACAGAGAATGAGAAAGAATGGAAAACATAGAAGAAAGTATGAGAGATATACAGGTCATGGTGAGGAGGTCTAAATCACACCAGTTTCTTAGAGTGAGAGAAAAGAGAGAATAGAATAGAGGGAATATGTAAAGAGATAATGTCTGAAAACTTCCTCAAATTTGCCAGACATCAAGTTCTAAATCCCAAAATGCTATAGTCCCCAAATAAGATAACTACCTAGCACTGATGGTACACTGGCAATCCTGGCCCTTGTAATAGGCAAGAAAGATGTAAAGGAATCTATACCTTTGTGTGTGAATTTCCTAGGGCTGTTGTAACAGAGTACCTCAAACTGGGTGGCTTTAACCGTTATAAATTTCTTGTCTTAAAGTTCTGAAGGCCAACAATGTGAAATTAAGATGATGGCAGAGTCATGCTCCCTCTGTAGGCACCGGGGAAAATGTCCTTCCTAGCTTCTGGTAGCCTCAACTGCTTCTTTACTTGTGATACATCACTCCAATCTTTCATCTTCGCATGACATTCTCTCTGTGTGTCTTTATATCATCTTCCTTGTGTGTGTCTGTTTCTGTGTTCAAATTTCCCCGTATAAGGACACAAATCATCCTAATCACCCTTGTCCTAATCACCTCACTTTTTTAAAAACTTAATTTTAGATTCAGGGTTACATGTGCAGGTTTGTTATATAGGTAAATTTGTGTCATGGGGGTTTGGTGTACAGATTATTTAATCACCCAAGTACTAAGCATAGTATCTGATAGTTTTTTTTTTCTGATCTTCTGCCTCCTCTTACCCCCCGGCCTCAAGCAGGTCTCTGTGCCTATGTTCCCTCCTTTGTGTCCATTTGTTCTCATTATTTAGCTCCTACTTACAAATGAGAACGTGTGTTATCTGGTTTTCTGCTCCTGTGTTAGTTTGCTAAGGGTAATGGCCTCTAGCTTCAACCATGTTCCTCAAAGGACACAATCTCATTCTTTTTATGGCTACATAATATTCCATGGTGTATATGTACCACATTTTCTTTTTCCAATCTACCACTGGTGGACATTTACGTTGATTCCATGTCTTTGCTGCTGTGAATAGCATTATGATTAACATACGTGTGGCTGTGTCTTTATGGTAGAACAATTTATATTCCTTTGGATATATATATACCCAGTAATGGGATTGCTGGGTCAAATGGTAGTTCCATTTTAAACTCTTTGAGGGATCATCACACTGCTTTCCATAATTTACACTCCCACCAACATTGTGTAAGCATTCCCTTTTCTCTGCAACCATGCCAGCATCTATTATTTCTTGACTTTTTGAAAATAGCCATTCTGACTGATGTGAGATGATATTTCATTATAGTTTTCATTAGCATTTCTCAAATGATTAATAATATTGAGTATTTTTTTCATTTGCTTGTTGGCTGCATGTATGTCTTTTGAAAACTGTCTGTTCATGTGCTTTCACCACTTTTAAATGGAGTTGTTTTTTGGTTGTAAATTTAAGTTCCTTATAGATTCTGGATATTAGATGCATAGATTGCAAGTATTTTTCCCCATTCTGTAGGGCTGTCTGTTTATTCTGTTGATAGTTTCTTTTGCTATGCAGAAGCTCTTTTGTTTAATTAGAACTAATTTGTCAATTTTTGCTTTTGTTGCAATTGCTTTTGGCATCTTCATCATGAAATCTTTGCCAGTTTCTATGTCCAGAATGATATTTCCTAGGTTATTTTCCAGGATTTTAATAGTTTTGGGTTATATATTTAACTCTTTAATCCAATTTAAGTTGATTTTTTATATGGCATAAGGAAGGGGTCTAGTATCCGTCTTCTGCATGTGGCTAGCCAGTTATCCCAGTACCATTTATTGGATAGGGAATAATGGCCTCATTTTGACTTTATTAATTCAAGAAAGATCATATTTACAAGTGAGGTCACATTTTGATGTGCTGGGGGTTAGGTCTTTGCTGTATATTTTTATGGGGGTACAATTAACAGTTGGTTTATCACAATAAAACTGCAGAAAACTAAAGATAAGGTAAAGATACTCAAAGTAGGCAAAGATTGAACACAGATGACCACCAAAGTAGTAATGATAAAACAGAAAACAGATTTCCAAAAACCCGTTGAATTGTATCTGAAAAAAACAAAACAAAACTCTAAACCTAGAATCCTGTACCCCCCCAAAAATTCTTCAAAAATAAATGTGAAATAAAAAAATTTTAGTCAAACAAAACCTTACACAATTTATGGCCAGCAGACCTTTACTAAAAGAAAGACTAAAGGGAGATTTTCAGGCAGAAAAAAATATGCTTATAATGAGCACTGAAAAGAGTAAGTAGAAAAATCTAAATCGTTACTATTATAATAATATCTCATGAGGTGTGAAATATCTGTGGAGTGAAACATGAAAACCATAATACAGGAGGGGGAAGGAATACATTATAGTTTTGCAAGGTCTTTTTATTTTATACTCTAATCAGGGAGTGGTGTGTATGGCCATCTCTAGAATAACCACTAACGTAATAAAAATAAAATAGTTAATAACTAGGTAAGAGAAGGGTATATGGAATAATTTAAATATGAGTTCAAAGAAAGCAAGAAAGTAGTAGAAGAAAAGAACAAAACAAAAAGGGAACAAATTGAGATGTCAATGATAACATTTAATGCAAGTGTAACAAATATTTTAACAAAAGACTAAGATATTTGAACTAGGTAAAAATGAATAATTAAACAAAAATTAACAATAACCATACTTAAGAACAGATTTTGGTATCTAATACCATTCTCAACTAAAGGGAACCAGGATTCCTTGAAAAATGATAGATTCCAAGACTGGAAAAGAAAAGTGTAAAATAAGCCTGAAACATCTTGCCACGCCAGAAAACAAATGCTTAAAGAATGATGGTGACATATCAAACAAAACACAAGAAAGGATCATAGGAGCCATTTTAAAGGAGCTCTCACTGTTCAAATCTGGGACAATTTAAGCTCAAAATTAATAATGATAATACAAAATTATTGCCAATTGAATGAAATAAAAATCTATGTGTCATATTGTCATACAAATAAGCAAATGACAAATAAAATGATAAAACCTTTACTTACAGTAGAACACCAATGATTAAATGTATAAAAAAATGGAAAATTACTATTTGACAACGATTATTATAATAATTTATGGAGGCCAGAATCATCAATGGATGATAAAGCTGATGGGTTAAACTTTGAGGATTAACAAGATTTGTACATAATCTCAAAATTTGTTAAGATATTTATTAATCACAAATATAAATATAGTAACTTTTCAGTATGAAAACCTGGCAGACACCATCTTGGTTTAAATTGACCTCACTAGTTGCATTTTTGTGCCTCCTAGTATGATGTATCAAAAAGATCACAATGTCATTTCTGTAGTATTCCTCCCAAAAAACATAACCCAAACTTAATAAAATAGAAACCTTAGCCAACTCAAATTGAGGGGTGTTTTGTTCTGTAGTTCTGTAGTTATAAAAATGTCATGGAAAAGCAAAGAAACGCTAGTGAAGAGATAAGGATATTTTCTGTATATGTTTTGGCTCAATGCATGGAACACATAGCAAGTATAGAGCTTTGCTGGTAGTTCTAGCCTGTGCAATAAGGCAGGAAAAAGAAATAAAAGATGTAAAAACTGAAAAGGAGACATAAAACTGTCCTTCTTGGCAAGTGCTATGATATTGTATATAAAAAAATCTGTTATCTGCTGTGCTGAAACTCTGCTAGTACTGCAGCCCTGATAGTTATTGGGGGTTCTGATTAAAAGCCTCCTCCCCATTTTTGGCCTAAAATGAAATCATGTCAGCTAGTATTCATTGGCCACATAGGATGCTCAAAGCTCATTGAATTTAAGAGAATTAATCTTCACTGTTTACTATGAACAGTATGAAGACACAATCATAATTTTAATCATGGTACCTGAAGACAAATAATTTAAATAGTAGATTCTGTATTTATTAATAAAAGATTCCTATATATCAACTTAGTTGAGTCTCATGGAAACTTTGTAAAGTATATATGAAAGATATTACTAGGTCACTTTCCAGACAAGAAACTGCCATTTAGCTTGAGAGACTTAAAAAATCATACAGTTAATAAGGGGTAAAACTGAGATTGGAATTCAGTATCATTTGTCAAGTGCTTTTATTTTTCTGAAATCTTCACTTATTTGAGGTATGAATCAGTACCAATTCCCCCCATCCTAAAATATAAAATTTAGATACTAAGTACAAAGAAAGACTTTTGCTGAAATTGTTCTATGTCTAGTTAGATTGGATTATCTGGGATCCAACATAATGTTGTTTATGGAGACATGAAGGTCTAGAAATAAAATATGAAATTATAAAATTACTGAAAGATTATTTGGCCTTCTTTATTTCCTAGACTCAGTATTCTCCATTCTCTTTTAAAAATAACTTCATTTTCCTAAAGCTATCTGAGGGGCCATTCTGTTATTCAATAAACCAAAATTGAAAATTTTACATGTATTTTAAATAGTACATTATCAATTTTACATTCTAAATGAACCAAGTGTCTTTATATCTACCCGATATATGAAAATTAAAAAAATTTGCTATTTGTCATTTTTTTCCCCAGATTTCAAGTTTTTACAATTTTATTTCCTTCACATTCTTGCAATTTTCAAAAGCTTCATATATTTAGGCATGCTTTGTGTGTAAGATGCTCAGCAACTGCTTGAACAT
>NW_012116254.1:1165678-1228737 GCF_000951035.1 Colobus angolensis palliatus | reverse complement strand
CCACCCACCTCAGCGTCCCAAAGTGCTGGGATTACAGGCATGAGCCACTGTGCCAAGCTGAAATAAGATCTTAAAATAAAATGCAAGGCCTAGACCTTGATTCCTCCTGAGTTGCATGTTTGGTCTTGGCCGGAGGAAATTCTTGACCATGTTTTAATTTTTATTTTATTCATATGTGATAGATTATTTCCAAATCTGCCATCACAAGGTAGAGCATATTTTCCCTCTGCCTTGAACCTGGACTGACCTTGTGATTTTCTTTGACCCCCCCAAAAAAATACAGTACAGCAAAGCTATATGACTTCTGGGGTTAGACCTTAGGGAAATGTCCTATCATTTGCTTTCAGTCTTGAAACTCTTAGGTCTTCATGTTCCAAATAAGTCTAGTCTAGTCCACCAAAGGATGACAAGTCTCATGAAAGAGGCACAAATTCTGTTAGCTGGAACCAACTTCTGGATAAGCCATTGGGTATCCGTAGCCATGACTGACCAGTAAAAATAACACCACTCAGATTAACCCACAGAATTGAGAGAAAGGCTAAACCTTTGTTAGTTTAAACATCTGAATGTTGGAGTAGTTTGCTGTACAACAATAGGTACTTGAGACAGCATAAGGTACTCATATAACAATGACATATGTGAATACATGTATGGTGTTTTATAGCTTACAAGGATTTTTCACATACAATTTTATTTCCTTCACATTCTTGCAATTTTCAAAAGCTTCATATATTTAGGCATGCTTTGTGTGTAAGATGCTCAGCAACTGCTTGAACATGCCCTTTGATCAGAAGTCCAGCTGGGAGAATCTGGCTCAGGGGAGAAACATTATGATATGTGTTATGAGGACACAGCAGTTCAACACTGGATCAAGCCTCAAATCCTGCTTCACCACCTTAAGAGTCTGCTGCTGTTGGACACAGACATGAAGTTGCCTTGTTTCAGTGATGAGGTGGGAAAGATCTTCATTTGTGAAATGAGATGGGAGATTGGGCTGCTAAGGAAGAACTGAGCTGCTTCAAAGCAAAAGCTCAAGGCATGCTGGAGGGACCCAGAGGTTACTACCTCTGTTGTGTCAGATTCTGACCTTGATTTCGGATTGCCTCTGGTCTTACAGTTTGTGTGCTCTGACTTCTATTTTCCATTTATTTGGGTCATTTTCAAAGAGTGAGGATTTTTAAATATTGACTGATATAAAACCACTTTTCATATGTTAACCCCAAATCACTAAATACTCTTGAATATTTACACAAAGAGAACTGAGGTTCTATCACAACTTTGTGTGCATTCAGTAAATCTTTGACTAGGCTTAAACTGTATAGATGATGGTTGTTTTTGTAACTGTAGACAGCACAGCTGGAGCTAGGCAGCTGACATTAAGTTAACCAGGTTTTTTTTTTTTTTCTTTTATGGCTCCTGGATAAAGAGTAAGATATTTTGAGGAATATCCTATTTGCACCTCTGCTGTGAGATCTGTGCTGTATTTTCTGGCACTGATGTGTACTATTAAGGCTTGAAGAGTAATACAGAAATGCATTTAGTGATAAAGGAAATACTAAATTGGAATTCGCCAACTCTCTAGATTATTGTAAACTCTGGGGACATGCATGAATCCAATAAATAAGTGAAATAAAGAACATTTGGCAAAAAGAATAAGGAACTAACATGACAGGGAGATTCCTGTTCTCAATTACTTCAGGAAGGAAGGGAACTAGCATGAGAAGCCAAGAAGGAGAGAAAAGGTGAATGAATGTGTGAGAAATTCAGAAAACCATCAAGAAGACTTTTGCTGGCAATGTGAATGGACACAATGATACCTGATTATTTTGTGCTTGTGATAGAAAGCGTTATAAACAAACACTTTAATTGTATACACAATTGAACTAGGCCAATGTGTTTAGGCTGAGATAAGGTTAAAATGTGGATAGCATGAGGATACTAAGAAGGTGTTCAGTCAGACTCTTGGAAAAACAGATATTTTGGATTAAAATATGACAAGAAGAAATGTGAAGGCAATACAGAAATTTCTGCCTCTTTTTCCCCCGTGTTTATGTGTGTGGATAAACTGGCTTCCAACAAGAAATATAGAATACAGGTTGTTTTCTCTGAAGTGTAAAGGAGATTATTTAGGACAAATTAAAGGAAAGCCCTTGGTATGAGTTAGTATCTTTTTCATGCAAAGAACAACATTCATCCTTTCTTCTGTAATAAGGTAATATGGAGCCATCCACTGGAAGGCATTTGTGGGCTGAGATCAGGTGTTTAAATCTCTGGCAAAATAATCTTGTCTATATCCCATCACTGAACTCATGATTTTGCGGTATAAGGTCACTGCCAGCTACTCAGGACGTGACAGATAAGGCTAGGAGAAATAAACAACATATCTGAAATCCATTGGAGAATTTGTCCTCGCTGTTGAGGGGAATAGAAGGCAAGATGTTGCCCTTAAGGATGTTAGAAAGGCAAATAAGCCTGAAAGGGCAGTGCATGCTAATATTTAACTGACACTGACTCCAACACTATGCCAGGCACTTAGATTACAAACAAGGAAAACATAATTTTCCTTCCAAGAGACATAGGATCTGCTGAAGAATATAATCAAGAATCTGGAAATTCGTGATGATATGGGAAAATACACAAGCTTAGGTTTTGGAGTTCGACACGGCTTGGGCTGATTCCCAGTTCTGCTCTTGATTATGAAGTTAGCCAAAGAACTTAACCTCTTTTAGTCTCATTTATCTCATCTGTACACTTGAGTGTACATGTTTGAAAACCAAAGATGATCCCTATAATGTGCTTTAAAAAGTGTCTAGCACAAAGAAGATTCTTAACAAATGGTAGTTCTAATGAGGAAAGGGTTCAGGTGCTTGTGAAAACACGAGGCCTATTTAGGAAGGAAGCCTCATTTTTTTATGTTGAACAGGCATTGTCATTAAAGAGGGAAAAGAACTTTTTGAGGGTGGAACTCAAGATTGGTAGGCTCTGATACGTATGTATTGAGAATGGAAATGCTTCATTAATTGGCACTGAAATCAAGTGAGTGGAAAAGAGACAGGATGTCTGTTTCTGTAGCCTTCCTCAACATGAGGTGCATGTGTCTCAAAAGCTAGTAAGATGTCCATCAAGGGGAGGAAAATGATGAGTAAAAAGAAATCTCATGTCACAAATTTGCATCATCATCATTTATTAGAATAACAACAAAAAATATAACTTTAGCAACTTTAGCTAGTATTTTATTTTTTTAAGCATTCTTCTTTCATTACTTTGGTTTCTCACAGATCTCTGAGGGAATGAAGGTAGCCCAGAAATTATGAATCCCATTTTACAGATGAGGACACTGAAGCAGTTGTTGGAGAGAACACTAGACTAAGACTCAGAAGGTGTGAGTCCCTGCTAATTGTCACCACCTGATGCTGTGTAATCTGGGAAAACACATTGAACTTTACACGACCTCAGTTCTCCTATCTTTCAGTATGGAAATCAGATAATCTTCCAAAATTGTCTTAGACTGAAGATTCTATGAACTTTTTAAAATTTTTGTTTTAAGATCGTATGATCTTTATTAATTGTTGTGAGAAGCTGCTGCTACTGGCCTGCAGTGATTATGATTCCCGCCTCCAGATGTTCATGCCTTTCTGGTCCTCTCCTGTCATGAATATAGCAAATGGGATGGAAAACTATTTCTGAGATTAGGTTATAGCTACTCTGATTTGCCCCTTGCTTGCTGTGTTTCTGTCTCTTCTTTTTTTTTTGTTTTAGTTTTACTTGAAGTTCTGGGATACATGTGTAGAACGTGCAGGTTTGTTACATAGGTATACATGTGCCATGGTGGTTTGCTGCATCTCTCTGGCTCTTTTAATGTGCTTGCTATGATTGACCAAGCTGCAGAGGCCCACATGGAGAAGAACTGAGGGCAGCTTTCAACCACCAACTGGTGAGACACTGAGGCTCTCAGTTCAACCTTCCAAAAGGAACCGAATCTGCTCATGCTCATGGCAGTGAACTTAGAAGTAGATGTTTCTCCAGTGGAGTCTTGAGATGACTGTAACTCTAGCCAGTACGTTGACTGCAGACTTGCAAGAGACCTGAGCTGTCAGACCTGTGTTTATGAATTCCCCCAGGCCTGAACCAACCCCCTACTCCTCCTCATTTCTGCAGCAGCAAGAAAAGGTCTGCTCTAATCCAGATCCTCAAGATAGAGGGAGGAAGGGAAAGGTGAGAAATGAGTTGTTTTCCTGCCCAAGTGGATCTCTTTCCTGTCAAGTCCATCTCTTTCTTGAGGGATTCCAAAGTGTGGGGAACCAGTTACTATAAAGTGCTGTGGTAAGGTATTCCAAGATCAGGAGTATTTCCGGGGTGAGGTTTGGGAAGTAAGTTAGAGGAACTTCTACAATGGTTTGAACAGGGTCTGGACCCCTGATGAGCAGGAGTCAGTTTACACGCCAGCCTGAATCTGTGGCCAGGTTGTGACCACAAGACAGCTGGTCTCAAGGCTCTCTGGCTTGCTGTTCAGATTTTCTCCTCACCTCTGCTCCACCAGCCACTTCTGAACTACTTCATATCCTGCATCCTCTCCTGTGTTTTATTTTTTAGCATTATTAATCTTTTTATATCAAGGATCTGACTAGGATAAAACCTGACATCTTACCTGTAGAAAAGTACATGTGTGAGTTTAATCTCCTGTCACTCCCCACAGAGATAGGCATGAGGAGTCTGATGTTGAAACGGAAACTTCACATGTACTTTCGGGGTTCCTATGTCCCTGGAAATGTATCATCAGCTTACTAAATGCCCAAAAGTCCCTGAGTTACAAATTTTCGCTGTGGAGCCCTGTTCTTAGCTGAGGATTTGCCTAGAATGTGGCCTGTTAATGGTGTAGACCAGAAATAACCTGAGGTTTCACCTGTAGCCTCTGAAATTTAGCATGTCAATAGAAATATTGCAGATTTTAAAATTCAAGGGAATGAATCTTAACTGGCAGGGTTGCAGGCTTTGAGGCATGTAGCTGGGGGAGGAAATCTTAGGTGAAGGGACCTGTTTGATACCCCCTAAATCCCAGCCTAAAAATCCCTCTGCAGATAAGGCTGGCTGACTCTTAGAATATTCAGCTTCTTACCTGGAGAGCTAGTATGTGACCAAGTCCATGGTGAGGGATCCTGGGTCAGGCTTAAATTGTGTAGCACTGAGTCTGAACTAAGTGGCCCTTTACCTGATGCATGGCAATCTTTGGTTAGCTGAGTTTTCATTATAATGGGGGTTGACTGACATCAATATTAGCAGTAAAATTTTTTAGCTTTTACCAAAAAATAATTCTGCTTATACAAGATCCTTTTCTTGCATAAATATCACACACCATTAAAAATATTTATCTTTGTGCTCAAAGAATATAAGTCAAAGTGTTGTCCTCTGTAATATCTTCCATCCTACTTGCAATGATGCTCCCATCTCTGTACCTATCATTCTTTAATGGAAAGCTTCGAAGACTGCTAATAAACAGACAAATGCCATTGGAGGAGGTTAGCTTCCTAAAGCTCTTTTCTCATTTAGATTAGTGTATTGGGTTAGACAGGGATAGGAGACACAGGCAAGAAAGCTAGGAGGCCAGAAGAAAAAGAACAATAAAACTCACACATGTATCGTTTTTTCTGATATTTTGAAGTGTGGGAGGTTAGGGCTGAAAGGGCTTGAAAAGATGTTTACATTTAGTCTAGAGCACTTGATCAACAATATGCATTCAGGGGAAGGTGGTGGGCGGCAAAGAGCAATGGAAGTTTTCAGTGGATGGAGGGAGTAGGCTTAGGGGCAGACGCCATGCTAATATCCCAGGCAGAGTGTGGAAAATCAGTTTGGCAATTGTCTTATGGCCATATCAAGGATCCTTCTGGGAATGGCAAGCAGAAGGAGAAGTTTATTTTCACCACTTTATGTAAAAATTCCTCTGTAGGCATTATTGTCTTAAGTTTTAGTGTGAAACTTCAGGCTTGGAGAATTTTGATGCCTTTGACTAGTTCTGATATTAGTTTTTAGTAATGTCAAAAATGGAAACAAGTCTGTTGTATTACGTGTTCTTTTTTATTTAACTTATGTTAAAAAATATTCCCGGGTAAGGCATAAGAAATGCTAATCTAGGACTTTGGGATTTCTGGAAGGAGTGGTGGAGAAGGCTTATAGTCTGGGTGTTGGTAGATATGACAATCTGAAGACAAAATAAGTTTTTGTTTTGTTTTGCTTTTGAGACAGAGTCTCACTCTGTTGCCCAGGCTGGACTGCAGTGGTGCGATCTTGACTCACTGCAACCTCCACCTCCCAGGTTCAAGCAATTCTCCTGCCTCAGCCTCCTGAGTAGCTGGGATTACAGGTGCCTGCCAGCTTGCCTGGCTAATTTTTTGTATTTTTAATAGAGACAGGGTTTCACCATGTTGGTCAGGCTGGTCTTGAACTCCTGATCTCAGGTGACCCACCCACCTCAGCGTCCCAAAGTGCTGGGATTACAGGCATGAGCCACTGTGCCAAGCTGAAATAAGATCTTAAAATAAAATGCAAGGCCTAGACCTTGATTCCTCCTGAGTTGCATGTTTGGTCTTGGCCGGAGGAAATTCTTGACCATGTTTTAATTTTTATTTTATTCATATGTGATAGATTATTTCCAAATCTGCCATCACAAGGTAGAGCATATTTTCCCTCTGCCTTGAACCTGGACTGACCTTGTGATTTTCTTTGACCCCCCCAAAAAAATACAGTACAGCAAAGCTATATGACTTCTGGGGTTAGACCTTAGGGAAATGTCCTATCATTTGCTTTCAGTCTTGAAACTCTTAGGTCTTCATGTTCCAAATAAGTCTAGTCTAGTCCACCAAAGGATGACAAGTCTCATGAAAGAGGCACAAATTCTGTTAGCTGGAACCAACTTCTGGATAAGCCATTGGGTATCCGTAGCCATGACTGACCAGTAAAAATAACACCACTCAGATTAACCCACAGAATTGAGAGAAAGGCTAAACCTTTGTTAGTTTAAACATCTGAATGTTGGAGTAGTTTGCTGTACAACAATAGGTACTTGAGACAGCATAAGGTACTCATATAACAATGACATATGTGAATACATGTATGGTGTTTTATAGCTTACAAGGATTTTTCACATACAATTTTATTTCCTTGGATCCACAGGATGACCTTGCTTTCCAACTCTGTAGAGTAGCTGTGGGGGTTTTCTGTTTTGTTTGGGGATTTAATCTTTATTATATAAAACGAATGTTTTATTCACCTATATTACAAATGGAGCTGAGATGTTGAAAGTTTCCAGGGTTCACTCACAATCACAGGGCTGGTAAGTGAGCAGGAAAGGGCTCCCAAAGAAGTTTTTCCTCTAGAAAGCCTATAAGGCTGTGCCTTAGGCAATGTTGTTGAAAAAGCCAGAGGTATAAGCCTGCTGTTGGAACACACAACTGTGAGATGGGTGCCTGCAGGGAAGGGAGGCAGCTTTATCACGGACCTAGGCCACTGCAGAATCCACTGTAGGGCTCCGAAGAAGCTTCCCTTTGGTTGTCATGCCAACAGACCCCCTATAGTCTCCAGCAAAATGTCAGCCCAGCCTGCAGGAGTTTGTTAATTCGTGTGTACTTCTGACATGTTTTGTAACTGTTAGGATATATTTTACTGTATTTGCTTTTTAAACTAACTTACCACACTCCCAAATTAACCCAGGAGAACAGGACTGCTCTGTGAAAATAGGGGCGGAGGCTCGGGTGCATGGTTTCTCAGGTAATGTCCATGCCAAATAAATAATTTCTTTTCCATACCCACCTCACTGCCTTCAGGTTAGGCCCTCGTCACTTCTCTCCAGGGTTGCTGTGACAGCTTCCTACCTGGTACTCCAGGCACCACAACTCCAGTACCACCATTGGTACTCCTACTGTAACACTAGCCTCTTTTCCCATTCAACCAAATGGCACATTGGCACCAATTCCATGTCCTTGAGCCACCAGGAGGGTTTAGGTTTAGGAATATAAGCTACATTTCAGGAGTCTTTGTCATCATTTAAAACAGGTGTTGGGAAATAATAGAACTATCATTGATTAAATAACTGTGAGAGCCACCATGTCAAAGTCATCACCTAATTATCCCATTCTAACTATTGCCACATCTCTTCTCAGGGTAAATTGAGCAACATCTACTTCTTTGGAGGCATTATGATTATGACTTTCCTATCTCATATTTGTGGTTGTGTTCAAACTCTCCCCTTTATTCTCTACTTCTTCACCAGTTTAACTTTTACCCACAGTCTAAAATGAGGCCCAAGTGTCAACCCTATTTAGAAGCCTTGCAATTTCTCTGAGATATAATATATACATAATAGGAATGAGTCACAAGCACTTAGGTACTTGAAGCCTACATAAACAAAGATTCTATAATGAGGAAATCCAGTATAGTCATGGCATCAGAAGTTCGTAAAACACAAACTTGAGAGCTACTGGTTTAAACTTTTTATTTACAAGTGGTACCACTGAGGCTGGGAGTGAGAAGTAATGTAGAACATAGTGAGGGGGAGAGGTGAGGTGTAAGGCTTATTTCCCAAGGTCAAGTAATTAGGCAATAGGAGAGGTAGGACTAGAAATAATACAGATCTCTTGGCTCCTAAACCAATGCTCTTTATATTTGTCTAGGCTGGAGTAACGAATTTAGTTGTGTGGCCAGGCACGGTGGCTCACACTTGTAATCTCAGCACTTTGGGAGGCCGAGGCAGGTGTGGATCACAAGGTCAAGAGATCGAGACCATTCTGGCCAACATGATGAAACCATGTCTCTACTAAAAATACAAAAAGTAGCTGGGCGTGGTGGCGGACGCCTGTAGTCCCAGCTCAGGAGGCTGAGGCAGAATCGCTTGAACCTGGGAGGTGGGGGTTGCAGTGAGCTGAGCCAATGCACTCCAGCCTGGTGACTGAGTGAGACTCTGTTTAAAAAAAACAAAAAAAAATTTTTGTGTGAAGGTGATTAAAACTAATCATTAGTGTTTTCAAGTAAAGAAATACATGTTTTTCTTTAAAAAAGAGTTGGTCTCCACAGCATTATTGGATTAACTAATCAAAGTTAATCAACTATTCAATTTCATTAAACAACCAGAAATTCAGCCAAGCAATTGACACTTGCCACTGAGTCAATGAATTGTTTGGGTACACAGCCTAAACAGCTCCGTGGTGTAGGTGTTGTATAAACAGACACAGTCTGGCTGTCTCTGAAGTGGGAATCCAGTAAACAAGCCCAAGAGAACTATGTACACACAGACTGGTTCCCCCACATTGCCTACCAACTGAAGCAGATTAAATTAATAACTTTGCTCTGTTTACGGACATGCTAGTTATAAGCAATGTAGGCGTCTCGACTGACAATCAGCCAGGCAGAGAAACCAATTAACTAGTGGATCTAAATCACAAGAAAGAGGAGCCATTTTCTAAATGACCTGGATATATCCTTGGTATAAATTACTAAATTACTTAATAAATAAATCCCAAGTCTTTGTTGGTTTGCAACTTTACTCATTCATCAAATTTTATGAAACATCTCCTCTTTCTGTATGAGACATTGAAAAACAATGAGGATTAAAATACATTTCTTACAACATTAAAGAGAGACAATGTAGTTGCAAGGAAATAATTTTAAGTTAATTTTGCCAAGCATTCCTTGGACCCAAAATACTAGAAGGTGAAAGAGAAAGGAAGGGGTAGGAGAACCATCTTTTGTGAAGCCTGATTACACCTGCCTGGTGCTTTCTCATAAAGAAGCTTTGGCCCTGGGTAAAAGATAGTTGAAAGCAAATGATTCACATAGATACTATACCCATCTTTAGATAACTATGTTCTCTTCCCTTGTCAGCAGCTAAATTAGATGATAATTCTAATTTTATAATTGCCCTAGTACGTTTCACAGTATTTTACGTATACTATCTCATATAATCTTCATCTTCATCCTAGGGAGACAAGACAAACAACACTTTTCATTTTAAAGATGAGGAAACAAAGGCCTAGAAAATTTAACTGATTTCCCAAAGCCACTCTGCTTTCTTTCAAAGGCGTGGTAATCTGTAACTTGAAACTCTTACCAAATGGAGGCAATTTCTTGATTGAACAATTTTGATAGAATCACTGAAACTATGTAGGGTAGTGATGACAAAATATGCCTCAATATTCTTGTTGATGTCTAATAGACAATGCATCAATATTTTTGCTGCATGCTTCTGCTCTCCTTCTTCCTCCACCTATGTTTTACTATCTGTTAAGGTGTACATCTGGTCTCTGGTAAGCCATGAAATCTTACTGGGCTTCTCAAATCCACACTATTTAGTGTCTTCCCTGAATTTCTTTAGCAATGCAAAGAGAACAAGCTTTTTTTTTTTTTTTAAATAGTTAATGAGTTGATTCTTGGATGTGTTAATTAAGATACTATGTGAGGGCTTGAGGCAAAGACAGAAGAGCAATGCCTGTTTACTGCTCCACCAGATCTCATGGTGTGGTGGGGCAGCAAGAGTCAGGGCAGCAGCCCACCACTGCATATATCAGGGGTGTGCTCTGTTGGAGTTCCCAATGCTATGGGGGCTCTAAAGAGGAAAGGTCTGTTCTGCATAGGGCACGAAGAATGTAAAGACATACAACAATTGGTTAAATACGTATTTGAGCTGTTCTCTAATATTTCATTTGCCTTATCTTTTTAATCTCAACTAGAGTGCTTCAAGTTGGAAAATATTTTCAACTGCAGAAATGTGCCCATTCTATTGGTGAAGAGCAAGCATAGGAGAGTCAAATTATTCAACATAGAATAAAGTAAGCATCAGTTACCTCCCCTCTAACAGATGAACCTACTTGAGAGAGGAGAGAACATCAAAGGCTGCAATATGCTGAGCTTTCTAAGAAAACTGCTTTGAAGGGAACAGCTTTTCCTTGGATGGGTAAGTCCCAACATATTTATAAAACTCATTCACATTGTCATTTTTCATATGACCTCAATTCTGTGCCGGATACTCATACTAGTTGAGGGTAGGAGTGGGTGAGAATGGAAGTGAGTGGGGCCAAACTACAAGAAATAAAATGCACAGTCCCTGAACTTTTATTTTAATTGAGGAGACATAATTATCAGTGAAAGGCAGGATATGACTTGGGGCTATAAAGGAGTCATCAATAGCTTGGGGGATTCTATTAAAGTGGGAAATCAACTTGCATATTCGGGGAAAGCTTCCTGGAGAAGGTGGAGTTAATTGGATCTTGAAGAACAGGTTGAATTTTGACTGTTAAGAAGTCAGGGAAAGATATCACGGAGAGTCTACACTTGGCCAGTTGTGCTTATAAACAAGAATCCTGGGCAGATTCCGACACAGCACTGAGATGGGATCCCTGTGCCCTGCCCCACCTCTGAAGCCCCAAGAGACACCCTGGTGCTCGTGAGCACCCACTAAGCCAAGCAGTCTAGTTATATGGGACATAGAAGATCCTGTCCCTGCCCTCAAAGTGTTTACCATACAATTAGTCAGAAAATATGAGAGTAAGAGAAGGAAGGAAATGCTTCTAAAGACCAAGTGATTTGATGGGTTTAGGAAAAGTGGCTATCTACAGGGATCAACATAATAGGTAATTATGCAATCCTCTCTTCTATTTATTACAACAGATGGAGGCCTGGCCTCAAGTTGTAAATTGCCTGAAAGATGCTTCCTGCTGTCATTCTCTGCGGTTGTGCTTTTGCTTCTCTTTAGGGTTAAGAGCAGCTGCTCACTAACCCACCCACATATTTGGAAAAACAGCTGTAGTTAATGTGGATTACTTTAATCTAGAAAAATGTTAGTCTAGCCTCAGAGGCTGCTGTTTAGGAGAACGAGGAGGGCAGGATGTCTACAGACCTGATTTGCCAATATCCAGTTTTGTGTTTTTGGGCAACATTCTTGAACTTGGAACATCTGTGTGCACAATGGGAATAGTAATATTTGCCTACTTATCCGCTGGGGCTACTGTAAGGGCAAAATGTGGCATTAGATAAGAAAACATAGACACAAAGAAACCACTGTATGTGCTTCAGGGACATTTAATCACTGTTGGACATAACAGGGAAAAACTAGAAACATTTGTTTTCTTCCTTGGCCATGGGCTTAAGAAAGAAAGGTACATTAAGGGATGGGTGGATGGGAATAAAATATCAAGAATTTGCTCCCATTCTTACCTGCATATCTGAGATACCATGAGGAGTGCTTCTATTTTCAACCGTACCATAAGAATTTTGACATTTTCGGCCGGGCGCGGTGGCTCAAGCCTGTAATCCCAGCACTTGGGGAGGCCGAGACGGGCGGATCACGAGGTCAGGAGATCGAGACCATCCTGGCTAACACGGTGAAACCCCGTCTCTACTAAAAAATACAAAAAACTAGCCGGGCGAGGTGGCGGGCGCCTGTAGTCCCAGCTACTCGGGAGGCTGAGGCAGGAGAATGGCGTGAACCCGGGAGGCGGAGCTTGCAGTGAGCTGAGATCCGGCCACTGCACTCCAGCCTGGGTGACAGAGCGAGACTCCGTCTCAAAAAAAAAAAAAAAAAAAAAAAAAAAAAAGAATTTTGACATTTTCCATTTGTAAAATGACTAACCCTTGAGAAGAAAGGGATATTTCATTTATAAATTGATTTATAAAATGATTTTCCAAAAGCAACAATGTGAGTATTAAGCCTTTATGCTATAAACTTAAATGTATACAAAAATTTTTAAAAATAAGAAACAAAAATGAACTACAATTTAGTCTCTAAATTTGCAAATGCTCTGCAAAACAATGGAAACAGCAATAATAATCTTACAAACTCTGAACAATGCCTCTTATTCTTTTTGTTCCCTGTGCTATATGTACTAAAATGTAACTTAGGTTTGCTAGCCAAACTCTCCACAAATATTCAACTAGACAGGAAAAATACAACAATCTTTTACATTCAGTGGTGGAAAATTGTTTTGGGAAGATGCACGGGATATTTACAAACAAAGTTAATTTAGAGATAAGTATGGTAAATTGAGTTTGCTGAGAAGGCGTATTATTAGAATGATAGTTATCCAGAAAAGTAACCTAAGATACATAGTAAATAAATGGAGAATAGATTGTTTTATTAGCTTCATCTCTCACCCCCATGAATAGCAACTCCCATTTTCTAGTGCCACAGGATTAAAAGCTTGCAAAGATGTTGAGCTCCTTCTCTTGTACCCTCACATTTAAACATCAATTCCTACATATGACTTTGAATTATTACTAATATTAATTTATACCATTTTGATACTACTTCTATGATATTAGATACCACATAAGCTCTCTGAGATTCAAGTTCTCTGCCAGTACCATTGAAATAATTATTCACTTACTATTTTTTGCATGAATTAACATGAGGTTATGTCTATAAAGTCTTCAGCAATACCTGCCACTTTCATAAGCATATGTAGGCTTTAAAAAATATCAGTTACCTTTAATTCTTCCTTATATGCAGATGATTATTTGGAAATAGTTTCTTTCTGCACTGTCTGGTTTCAAAGTCTTCCATAGTCAGTGAAGCCTGAACCCTTCCTCCAAGCTAACACTTTGCTCAAGTGATTTGCCTATTCAGAAAAGCTCTCTGCATTGCCTGCAGGATGGAGGCCAATATTTTTTGAACACCTTCGTAACATAGCCTCAGATTATTTAGCCAAGCTTATCATTGATAAATTCTTCAGAAAAATTGCACCTTTAGAAAGCCTGAATTATCTGCTTCTGCAAAGTACACTGCTGTTCTGCCACATTTAAAACGTATTTAACACATCACACTTAGCCTTTAGCCTGTGGAGGAGTCTATAATAGTCAATCTATATTTGCTGAATTGAATAGTGGACACATCAGTGCTACTTTTTCATTATGAATTACTTTAAAAAATTCAAAATGTAAAATATGTATATGTCAAGCAATATACCTAGTCCTGTAAAGACCCCCCTGCTACAACAAAAACAAAAAAAAAAAATAAAAAGGACAAGTTCTATCCTTAGAGGGGATTACAAGTCTACTAGGGTGATGGATTAGGCCATTCTTGCACCGCTATAAAGAAATACTCGACTGGGTAATTTACAAAGAAAAGGAGTTTAATAGGTTCATGGTTCTACAGGCTGTACCGGAAACAGTGCTGGCATCAGCTTGTCATTGGGGAGGCCTCAGGAATTTTTTACTCATAGCAGAAGGTGAAGCAGAAGCAGAAACATCACATGGCCAAAGCAGGAGCAAGAAAGAGAGAGCAGGAGGTGCCACACACTTTTAAACAACCATATCTTGCAAGAATTCACTCACTATCCTGGAAACAGCACCAAAAGGATGGTGCTAAACCATTCATGAGAAATTTATGCCATGATCCAATCACCTCCCATCAGGCCCCACCTCCAACATTGAGGTTTATGTTTCAACATGAGATTGGGATGGGGACGCTTCCAAACTGTGTCAGGGGATAAGCCTAAGGCAACTTCAGCACATGTGAAACTAGAAAATCATAAAAATTAAAATTCATGTATGCATTTACACATCAGATACTGTTGAAGGCCTACTGTGGTAATATATTAGGTTGGTGCAAAAGTAATCACCGTTTTTGCCATGACTTTTTAATGACAAAAACCGCAATTACTTTTGCACCAACCTAATATGTACATCAACACTCACTACATTGGGCAATTATACACTGAAGTAATCTGAGGATTAGAAGGAAAAGCCTGGAAGAAGAGTCAAAACTTCAATACAGTTTGTAACATACATAGATTTAAACTTAATATAATTTGGAAGTCAAAAAGAAGAGTGAAGGACATATGTTCCAAACACACTCTATTATTTCCATCTTCACAAACATAACTCTAGACTACAAAATAAAAATGTCTCCCCGGACCACTGCATAGACTACCTGTCTCCTGCCTTCCCCTGTCGTTGCATCTGCAGTCTATTCTCTCTACAACAGCCAGAGTGTACTCTTAAAAAATGGAAAACCTGGCTCACCACCTCATATTGCTTGCCACCTCACCGAGGACCCAGCCAGGATCTTTACCTTAACTTTTAGGCTCCAGATATTCTAGGTCCAGCCGTAACTCCAGCCTCATTTTTTTCCCTTTACTCCCTACCCTCAGCCACATTCACCTGCTGGCTATAGTGGGGCCACAAGAAACTTATTCTTACCCTGGGACACAGCTGTTCTCTCTGCCTAAAATCTTTCTTTTCAAGCCTCTGCATGGCTGGCTCTTTTATTATTTAGTCCTTAGTGCAAATGGTACAGCTTCAGATAGTCCATTCCTAATCACCCAGGCTAGAATAATCCCCTCCTTGCCGATGACACTTTCTATTGGGTTATCCTGTTTTATCTTCTTCATAGCACTTTTCAAATTTCTCATTTGCTTGTTCACAAATTGTCAGTCTCTGCTACCATAATGGAAACTCCTTAAGGGTAGGAACTTTTTCTGTTTTGCTCACAGCTGTTTTCCTGAAACCAAGAAGAGACCCTGCCTCACAGGTGATAAGCATTAAATAAATATTTGTGGACTCCTGTGGGCAAGTACATATGTGTGTATCTGAACTACGAGTAGAAAGAAAAAGAAGGAAGTTGCCAAGACAGAGGAGAAAGGGTTTTTGGAGAAAAAGATCACAGAGTGATCAAAGAGATATAAGGGAAAAGAAATGTGTATTGTGTGTATGTATAATATAATATTAATTATAATATTATACATATAAAATACCTCATATACCTACACACAGAAAAAAGTTTGGTTGAAATGACTACTTAGTAGAGCCAAAAAGATGATAGAGTAATAGCTGAGGGAGATGCTATGAGCAAGTTTGAATTTCACTGGAAAGTGAGAATGTGTTTCAACACAGAAGACCATTTTGAATTATCTGAGATAGAAAAGGATTGAATTGAGAGAGGAGTTTGTACTTAAAAACCAACAAATGGATTAAGGGACATTTTATTATTATTATTATTCTAAAGGCAATATAACATAATGATAAACATTTCAAGTTCTTAAGTCAGACAAGCCAGGCAGGAAATTTTATCCCTATCACTAAAGACTGCAAAACAAGTTACTTAACCTCTCTAAGGATTAGTGTCCTCAAGCATTATATGGGGAGAAAAATGAGATCTACTACGCAGTGATTGCAGGAATAAAATAAGATAATAAATGTAGAGTATTTAGCATACAGTGCAGCACTTAGTATTCAGTAAAAGGTAACTATTCTTATTTTATATGATGCACCAATATTTTAAGGCATCTGCTATGGCAGAGGAGCTAAAGAGACAGTGTTTGAGCAAACAGTAATTAGGAGTATTTTTCAGGAATTCAGATATGGGGTTTAAAGTTTAACTAGGATGTTGGATATTGAAATGGAACATAAATAATAAAACTCAGAGATGGTGTGAAGCCAGAAACAACTGGTTTCTATGTCAAGATTCAAATTAAAATTTGAAAACCTGATGGTAATACTATTGACTGAAATGGAAACTTTGAGAGTATTCTTTGAGCTACGAGTTACCGTAAAAGTGTTAGTTGTTGTTATGTTGCCTACTAAATTATGATCTTCTGGAAATAAGGAAGGGCTTGATTCTGGAATGTGTCACCGATTTCCAAGTAAGAGTACATACCAGAAAATTATTGACGGGTCTCATTTCATGCACAGTTCTGCTCTGAGGAACTGAGAAGCAATTCTGTCTCCTTTGTCAAGGTCTGGAGGCTATAGAGACAGGTCACAGTTCCTTGATGCTCCTGTATGAAAGTCTTTGATTACATCTTCAAGTTTTGGTTCTTTCTTTTGACCAAGATTTACACTATCCAAACAGAATAAAGACTGGAGATATTGTTGATGTAATTTTTGCTTCAAATCTGATTTATTCCTAATGTGACTTCATCACTAAAAAAGACTGAAGGAATTTTATTTGTATTACCTGAAAGCTTCCAGATTAAAAGATACTATATTCCTATTTATCAGGAATATAGTAATATTTTATTACTAGTAATTTTATAGTAATGTGAACACGGAAATATGTGGGTATTTTTTTTTCCTGTAAAAATCATGCAAAATTAGGGGGAAGGGACAATATATATGCAATTAACAAATTATCCCCCTCTCAATTTATATCATATTTATGTAATTTTAAAAGAAAAATTTGGACTTTGCAGCAGTCTTGTAACATGGAAATTTGTTGTTGTTGTTGTTGGTTAGAATATGTTAAGCTGCAGTAAAAAAAAAAAGTCACTAAAATTTCAGTGGGTTAAATAATAACTGTCTAGGACTGGTGCTTATGTTGACAGAGTAGCTCTTTTCTGGGGCTCAGATCTATGGCAACTCTGGCATTTTCCACCTGTGGCTGCTAAGACTGTTCTAGTGTTGCCATCAGTTGAAAGGTGGAAGAACACTGGGGAGAACATGTAGGCAGTTTTCACTGACCAGGTATGAAGGTGTAGGTGGCACAGATATCTCTGTTTCCATTCCATTGGCTTAGATTTCAGTCAAATGACCACAGATAACTGCAAGGGAAGTTTGAAAATGAAAATTTCCTGTGTTTCCAGGAAGGATAGGAAATGGAGAGTGATGAATCGCCAATAGGCACTACTATAGTCTTTTCTGTATTTATCAGAAACATAATATTCATGAATGCTAAGACAATTGTAAGATTACTTACCTAACCAGTTTGACATGTAGCTGGGTTTAGGTCCTTGGCAAACAGTCTTATAATTTGGCTTTTTTTTTTTTTTTTTTTGGGACAACATGTACTGAGGAGGGCAGGAGCTCACATGTCTTTTATGATATATTTCTCCAGAAGCAGATGGTTAGATGATATGGTCAGTAAATGTTTTTGAAGGTTTCCTTTCAATCTCATAAGATGACACCCCTTTTTCCATACCATACTATTTTTCCAGGTTCTTATTATAATACTTCAGTCACATTTTGTAGAAAGCACTGATGAATAGAAACAGTTTCCCAGGAGAACTATTGATTCTGAGTGGCTGTTGATTTGTTACAGCTTGTAAGACATTTAATAGCTACCCAGATGTTTTTGTTGGTTTAAGACAAATCACTGCAGATCTAAAGTGACTTTAATTTTTCATTAAACATGAAACAAAGACAAAATTTAACAACTTTAAAAATTATTCAGCATTGATTTTACATTGTTCTTTAGACTTCACAATTTTAAATCTGGGAACAAATATGCCAATGAACAATATTTAGCAAACATCAGGATGGAATCTCTTCTGTGCCTGTGGAGGAATTGATAGACACTTAACAAGCTTTCAAGGAATGAATGACAGCCTCCTGGTGCAGACAAGACCAAGTTATGACAGAGCTGGGGTTGTGCAAAACCCCATGTCTGGTTCTAGTCTTGGTTGTGATGTATTATGTAAACTTGGACAAGTGATGTATTTTTTTTGGCTGCAGACTTCTTATTTATAAAAAGTGGAGTGTCGGCCAAGATGAACTTTAAGTATTTTTAAAGTTCTAACATTTTCCAAGTCAAGAATTAAAGAGACATGAGTTCTAGAACATAACTGGACTTTGATGAAAATACGTCAATATAGTCAAGAATGGCCTAGGAAAATCTGTCAGGAGGATTTAGTATTTAAGCAGGGCCTTGAAAATTAAGAAAATACAGAGAAGGGAAAGAGCATTAATTTTAGAGCAAGAAGCATACATAACAAATTAATTTATAGTTGCAAGAAATATTATGTATATACTAGACGCTAGGTGCTGTGGATATAGGGTAACTGTGATGAACTTTGGTGCCTGCTTTATGGAGATTATAGTCTCGCAAATAAAGTGATGAGACAGTGACCATAATACACATTTAATACTGATCCACTTTGCTCTTTAAATAGAATGTTAACGTCGGAACAGTGAGAGATGGGGTTGGATGTATGGAGGGTACTAGTGATGAAAGTCTTGAATCTCAGGTGAAAGAGAGGTTTGGTCTTTTAGTACAGCCTGCCATAGAAGATTTCTGAATTGAGATGAGATATGATAACAGGAATATTAAGGTAAAATCAACATGTGAGATGAGTTGGAACACCTTTTCCTTGCATTTTTGTTTAACATTTTGACCTGACATATGCAGGTCAAATTGTTGCAATAGAGCTTACATATGCAGAGTTACTCAGAGATATATGCAGTGCCTCTAATGGTCTCAAATCACCTCTTGTGTTCCCGCTCTACCCATCATCACTTAATCACCAACCCACGACTGATAATTTACAACTTGGTCAGTATTAGGCCTGCTGTTTGCAATCTACAGATATGGCCCAGTAGGCAATTGCAATTGGCTAACACAAGCAGATTGATCCGTTTCACTGAGTGGGACTGCACGTGTTTCATGGCAAAGATTAGAGAGTGATTCAGCATTCATGAGAAAATGTAGCAACAAAAGGTTAGTGGAACAGTCCTAGGAGTGGAGCCATATTGGGAGCAATTGCAGAAGGAAATAGTCTGGATTTATTATCTACATTAAAGATATTGTGGGTCCCATGGATACCAGGAGTGTCATGGAGACCCAGCTAATAGGTTTTTTATTGGATGATTGTCAGGCTGCTGCACCTGCTTTGAGAAGGAACGTTTGCTTCATTTTCTGGCAGAGGCTACAAGCTGCGAAGCAGAGAACAATCACTGGGGTTGGAAATGGAACTGATTATTTTTTAGAACTTTTGCAAGGATTGCTGGGCTGATCTCCCAACTGCGGAAGTAGATGAGAAAACTAAAAATCCAGAAAATAGAAAATTTAGTTTGGGAGCTCACATTTTGTTTTGGATTCATGATATTCACATAAAAGAAGATTGTCTGGGTAAGACCCTGAGACACTAACTGTAGTCAGCCAAACAATTATGAGTCCACAAGGTTCTTCTCCAGGCCTCTTCATCTAACTCACTCACAGACTGACTTTTTTTTTTTTCCTCTGACTAAATTTGTTCACTGTTTTCACGTTTTATAGACAGTCAAGGTGCAGTGTAGGCATGATTTATTCTTGGAATTTTGGGGTTAATATGAATAGAGGTTCTGTGCAGTTGGAAGTCTGAAGCATGTTTGGTAATTCTTGCTTTGATCTAGAACAATTACAAAAGTAATTCTAGTTTTTGGTCTACTTTAGTAATTCTAAGCAGTAATCATCTAAATTATGTAATCACCTAAGTGAAGTGAAGAATTATTATTACAATCCATTGACTGAATGAATGAATAAGAAAGGCTGTGATAAGCCACAGTGCAACTAAGATTGGCAAATCCAGATCATTACAATGTAAAATATATCTATAAAGTAATGATAAACAGACACTGATTTCTTTTTTAATCATTTCAATGCCTTGCCACAAAGCAGTGACTTGTGCCTGAAAGTGGCTAATTTTGAATAAGACATAATACACTCATATTCATGGCTTCCATGGTTTATCATGTAGCAGTAGGTAGTCTCTCAGATATCGAGCTCCTGTGGCTCTTTTCGCTTTTGGGGAAGGCTTCAGATAATTTGTGCATGAAAGATATGTACTCTTGGAATTACTGCTTTATTGAATGTTCTGTTGTTCAGGCAGGTGATTCTACCTCTCTTTGCTCTTTCGTCTAAATATCCCAAGACATTTAGAACGATGGAGCTATTGAGCTTGAAATTATACCAGAGCTTCCTTGCCCAAGTACCCATTAGAAAAGTGATTCCAAGAAGGCTCCTTGTAATGACAAAGCCAAGTTCAACCTCAGGGCTTCTAACTCCTGATTCAGTATGGTTTTTACTATGCAATTTGCTTTGCTACTTTTTCCCAAACATAAACATCTTTCTCCTCATGGCCATCTATGGGGTGACCATCTCAGTTTACCCGGGACTTTCCTGGTTTTAGCATTAAAAGTCCCATGCCCCAGGACTCACCTTAGACTAAGGCAAACTGGAATGGCTAGTCACCCTAAAAATGGGTGTGTGTGATGTCACCATTACATTTATTCCAAATTGCTTGTTATTCCTGAGGGCAAAGTATCTATTTTGTTTCTGTGCCTTTGTGCATGTTGCTTCTTCAGCTTCAAATGACCTCTTTGTTTCGTGATGAGCTCCTTCTTATTTATAAACAATCTGAGCATCACTTCCTCAGCAAATATAATCTATTTTTTGGATGTTTTCAGGTAGCCCTCATCGGTTTTTTCATAATTAAAACATTTTTAATATCACCATTAAAACACTTTATTGCATAATGTTGTGATTATTCACATTTCTTTCCTTTGCTTGTCTAAGAGACTCTTGAACTTGAGAACATAGACCATGACTTATTCATTTTTGTCCCCCCAGCACCTAGCTCAGGCCTGATATATATTAAGTGCTCAGAAAAAGTCAATGACAGATGAAGCATATTAATTTGAATTCTGATACTTCCATATTCCTCTTTTTCTTTCTCATGTTTCTTAGTAGCGTGTGCTCTCCTAAGTTCACCTAATTTCCCTTCTCCAAAGATTTACATTTTATCATTTACATTTTATTAAATGTAAATAAGGTGGTTCTTAAAATACAAAAGGGCTTTTAAGAATCAAAGTAATATATATATTTTTAAATTTAAAATTTTAGAAACTTTGATTTGACACTAGTGGGGATATCTTGGAGCAAGGTACCTACTGCTCAAGTCGCTCTAGGATAGGCAATTACCTAACCCGACTTCTTCTAAAGCAGGTACAGGTGAGTAGAAGGAACATATATATATATATATATATATAATATATATATATATAATATAATATAAATCACTCATGACAAGCAACCACTTTCAGCATCTCCAGACAAGCATACAGGAGCAGGCTTTGTGGCTTATGGTCTGCATGGAGCCAGTCTGTCTGCTTATTTGGAATTGCTCCTACAAATACAGTGAGATGCCCAGGGGGCCAACATTGCAATGTGACTCATTGTAATGGCTCTGACTCAGAACTTGGGACCACAGGCTCCTAGACTGGCAGATCGGCTTTGGAGTGGTGCCTTGAGGGTTGTTTCCAATTTGTTATTTGTTAAACCTGAGTTTTCCTGCTGACGTGACTAGTGAGAAATTAACGCAGTTACTTTGGTGTATTCTTTGCAACTATATGCTATTCAATGTGTAGAAACACTACTGGACTGGGAGTTAAAGGTTTGCATTCTTCTACCAAACCTGCTACTGATTAGTTCTGTGGCTTGTGGCAAGTGGCTTCATTTTCCTAGGTCTAAGTTTATGTATAAATGTAAGTGATTGACACTACTTTACCTCTGTCCCTAGTATCTTCACACACACACACACACACACACACACACACACACACAAATTGTAGTAAGAGGACTTAACAGAAGATCTACTCCTTTGACAAAATTTTAAGTGCACAGTACAGTATTGTTAACTTTAGTCACAATATTGTACAGCAGATCTCTATAACTTCTTCATCTTCCATAAACTATATGTGGAAATTATATATCCATTGAGCAACAACTCCCATTTCTCCCTACTTCTAATTCCTGGAAACTACCATTTAACTCCGATTGTATGAGTTTGATTTTAGATATCTCATATGAGGAGAACTATGTAGTATTTGTCCTTCCATGGCTGGCTTATTTCACTTAGCCTTATGTCCTCCAGGTTCATGTTGTCCCATACGAGCAGGATGCAAGACCTCTTTCATTTCATCACTTGATATATCTCTGGGTCACAGACACTTTTAGAAGATGAGTATCATGAACACAAAGCTTCAGTGCTCCAAGAGGTCACCTCACATCCTTGAGCATGTTACTCTATCAAACTGAAAAAACTCTAAGAGGAAGGAAAGAGCCTGCACCTGATTATTGCTCTGCTAAGCTCTCCAGCCACATGTCGACTACTGACCTTTGTAATCAGTGCCGCCTGAGCTGTTCAGTATATTCTCTGGACAAGTGAGCAGGTGGATGTTAAGAACTTCCTCACTGATTGCACTGCCTGTTAGCATGGTGTATGCTTTGGTGAGGGCCTGCTTTTAGGGAAGGGATGGTTCCCAGCAAACTCTTGGAAGAGATTCATGGGAAGGAGACTGCACTAAGGGTCAAGAGCACCAGTGTCTAATTCCTTCGAACCTGTGCAATTGTTGTGTGCCCTTGGAGAAATCATCCAGCGTAGGGGGCACTCCGTTCCAAATAAAGCATGTAATGCTTGTGGCATGAGCTTATCAGGAGATTAAAGAGATATAAAATTCATCAGGAGAAAAGTTAGAATGCACAGGGAAACATTCGTTTCTATTATAAGAAATCCAGAAATCTTTTAACTTCCCCCCCCAAATTCCCCAGCTGAAATTTAAACAGGCAGATGTTGTGAGATCTGAAATACATCATAAGTAAGAAAAAAATTACTCTTTGGGCTTAGAAACAGTTCCAATTCAACTCCTCCATTCTTTATGATTCATCACTGTGTGTGGAGTGCTGAGATTGGACTGGACTCTGTAAGCCACAGAAGGATTCAGGTCCTTCTGACTAGTTTTAGGGGACTTGGAAACTGTCTATCCCAGAAACCCCAGGTGTTCAGGGGGAAATGCTTTCCAGGCATTAAAAATTCCTCGAGGGCTTGTTCATTGTTGCTGTTCTAATTGCTTCCTCTCTCTTTCCTTTTGAAAATACTTTAGTAGGGACGTCCTCAGATGGGAGGTTTTCACAGGGATTTAAATAAAGAGAACATGCCTTAGGAAGTACAGTGTGGATAAAGGATTTGAAGACAAGAGTAAGCTAGTTTATATCAGAGCAGGTCAGAAGACTTGATACCCATAGTCAGTCCAAAACTCAGTGCCCCAGAACAAAAACTCCTGCTCTGGCCGTTCAGGTCACACATACACCGTCAAGGCATGGTAAGGCCAGTGCCAGCAGTTCCACCACCTGTGGAATGTCTTCTGCTACCCAAACCCAACACGAAGCCATAATTGACATAGTTAACCCTCGACATCACCAAACCAAGCACTTCCTCTTTCCCTCAAAACCCACCTTTCCCATCTTGAAGAATAATGCCAATATCTACCTAATCTCTTACATCAGACACCTGGTAAGGTCTTAAAACTCTTTCTTTATACTTCATAACTACCTGTTCACCTTAATGTCTCTCTTCTTTTTGCTTCTTTCTATTCTCAGTGCAGTCAACTTAGGTCAGGAACTATTTGTGATTATTTTGACTCAGATTACTGCATGAATGGGAATGGAAGTGGGAAACAAATTAGAAACATTCTACTCTACACCATCCCCTTCACATCCCTGATTTCATGGAGTTCTCAAACAAGCCTACAAAGAAAGAAGGCACTTATGCCTCCCCTTTCTATGATTATAATGATAATGAAATTAATGCTTATTAAGCATTAATTAAGCATTGTGCACCATTCTACACTTAGAACCTCACTGCCTGATGATGTGCCCCTTTACACTGCTGCCACACTGAGTCTTGTCTTCCATTTTTCTGTGTTTCCCCTTGTCATCTTTTCCACACCCTTGCCCTTCCATGGGTTCCTTCTATAATCTGGCTCCTATTCCTTCCCCACTTTGGTGCCATGTCCCAAAGCATCTCTATTATCCTCAGGACTTGCTTCCTGCTTTTGTCTCTGCTGTTCAAATGCGTGGAGCACCTTCCTTTTTCTTCCCCTGTCTCTTACACTCACACCACTAATTCTTGGTTTTTGCTAACAACATTTTTGCTCTTGTTCATTTCCTCCCAGGAGTCTTCCCCATCGTCTCTCTCTCTCTCTCTCTGTCTCTCTCTCTCTGTCTATACACACACACACACACACCCACACACACACATATGTGTATATATATATATACACATCTATGTATACACACACACACACACACACACACATATATACACATGTAAATTTTTTTTGTTTGTTTTTTGAGATGGAGTCTTGCTCTGTTGCTAGGCTGGAGTGCAGTGGCACAATCTCAGAGTGCAACCTCCACCTCCCCAGTTCAAACAATTCTTGTGCCTCAGCCTCCCAAGTAGCTGGGATTACAGGAATGCACCTTCATGCCCAGTTAATTTTTGTGCTTTTAGTAGAGATGAGCTTTCATCATGCTGCTCAGGCTGGTCTCAAACTCCTGGGCTCAAGCAATCCACCCATCTTGGCCTTCCAAAGTGCTGAAATTATAGGCATAAGTCACAACATCCAGCCTCCTCCCTCTAGATTCTAGTTGTTGTTATAGACATCTGTTATTTGCTCTACCTGACAGCCACCTTGATTTAGTGTCATCACCTTGATGTTTTTGTTTTTGAGGAACTGCCTGTTCCCCAAGAGAAGCAGTCTGAACAAGGTATCTGTAAGGTGAGCTGGTCTTCTTGGAAAAGGAGTCAGCCTAGGACGGAGGTTGAGCAGCCAGGGCCTTCTCTTTGGTATTTGTCTTGAAATGGCACATGGAACCAGAAATGATTGGAGCTGGTTCTTCTAGGTAATTCCTGCTTTTTGAATCCCAGAAACAGACTTTGCTCCTAGTTTTCTGAGGCCTGTTTTGGATCTCCTGAGTCTTCTTTCAGCCATTCAAATATTCCAACCTCTCCCTCTTTGTGTCTAAGTAAGCCAGAACTTACTTATGCTGTTTGCAAATAACTCTGATCAACACAAGGGCCCTCTTGTGAGCAAAACCCACGTGCTCTGCTTGTTCTACCATAGCCCACATTACATTCTGGTCAGCTGAGTTTAGTCCAACTCACTCTCCCACTCGACTGCAATTCTGCCCCTAGAACGTGAACTCTGTGAGAACATGAACAGTGCTTTGTTCATCTTTGTGTCACTGGTAATTGGCCAGCAACTTGCATAAAGAAAATGCTTAAAATTTGATTGGTGAGTGAACCCATGGAAAAGAAAGACTATGTGACTATGAGAATGAATGGGAGTTTGAAGAGGAAGACTTTGGAGAAACCGGATACAAATCATAAACTCATTCAGGCGATGGAGAAGGAGGTCTTTTCCATGACATGTGGAATATAAGGAGTAGAGGAATCACTCTGAGATCGTGAGACAGAGTGAGGCAAGTTTAGGATAATTCAGTAGGCATTCCACTAATAGAGCGGGAAGTAAGCTTACCTTCTAATTTCTAGAGAGGAAATGCATTGAATATATGAAAGATTTTTGAAAGACTGGATAAATACTCAAGTGGTGAATCAGTAAGGAATTTTGAAGGAAGATGGAGAAGCTGGAAGATTTTCTGCCTTTTGAGGTTGCAGCGATGCAATCAATCACTCATTTGCAGAGGTTTAACCCTGGGCTGCTGCCATCAGATGGTAGGTTAGAGGCTTGTGCGCAGAGGCTGTGGCCACATAGTCCCAGGAGCTCTGCCTGGGGAGACCAAAGCCAGCAGGCCTGGTGTGGCCCTCTCTTGAGTTTATTCATGTAATACTAGATCCAGAGGGCACATTGGAAGCTCTGTTCTACTGCCTTTCAAACCCGGGAGTCCTTGTATTCCTCAGGGGTCTCTCCGGTCATTCATTCCACCATTCCTTCCCAGGACACATTCCTAGATGTGCTTGCGTCAGTCATGCAGCAAGGATTCAGAACCCTCAGGAATTTAATGAAATTTAATGTCTCCTTGTTTACTTTTGTAACTATGTTCTTATATAAATTCTCCATGGAAAGCATTTTCTTCAAGCATGGTTTCCTAGAAAGAGCATTGGCCTAGCTGTGGCCTGAGTTGATTGAATAATTCATTTTACTTCTTAGAGTCTCAGCTTCCCTTTCTGCAAAAAGGGATAATAATAAGTGGGCTACTATCTCATATATTTGAAGGTAAAGTTCAAAGAGATAGATAATGAGAAAATGTTCTGGAAGCAAAGATGTTATTAATATTGTTATAACATCATTGTTATTTCTACTGCCACACTCCCACTCTGATCTGAGTTTATAGCACCCATCTCCTTCAACATCTTGTTGTTGTTGAAGATGCATTGTTAACCTGGTGAAACTGACAGGAGAGAACAGAGATTATCTAGGAGTCGTAGTCATCTTTTCCTTTCCGGTTCTTTTCACCAATATAGGCCAGGGACTAATGTCACAGAATCTGCAGAAAGTCAGTTCTGAAACACCTTTCTAGCCTCAGCTTTTTTTTACTGCCTTTGAGTGTAAACTGAGAGTAAGTCTTGTCACTTCCATCAGCTCATTTAAAACAAAAATCTCTGCCCTATGTCTTGACTTGGGGAAATAATCTTGAAAGAGCTCTGATATGTGCTCATGTTATTAGAGGTTTATGGTTTTAATTAGTATCTTTATCTGTATTAGGGCCGCTATAACAAAAGTATCACAAATTGGATGGCATGAGCAACAGGCGTGTGTTCTAGGATTCAGAAGTCCAACATCAAAGTGCCAGCAGGGTTGGTTCCTTCTGAAGCTGTGAGGGAGAATCTGTCTCATCCCTCTCAGCTTTTGATGGTTTGCTGGTAATCTTTGGCATTCCTTGGCTTATAGATCTTTGCCTTCACCTTCACCTGCATTCTCCCTGTGTGCATGTTTGTGTTCCCGTTTCCAATTATATAAGGATATCAGTCATATCGGATTAGGACCCTCCCTACTTCAGTATGACTTCCTTTGAACTAGTTACATCTGCAATGGCCCTATTTCCAAATAATATCACATTATGAGATCCTGGGGCTGAACTTCAATATATGAAGCTTGGAGGGACACAAATCGACCGATAACATTATCTACCATCATAATTATCATGTTTGTCAGAAGTGGATTTGCAGAGGTGCTTGGACTCCCAGGGTCTAGCTTTGATATTGCCTCTCTAGTGTTCAGAGGAAAGAGAATCAAAGCTGCTCCATTGTGACATCACAATGCACTTTTCTTTGTGCATTCACACAATGCATTTTCTTTTCTTATCACTGAACTGTTTTGAAAGATAAAAGCTACTTCCTGAATATGTGGATGGTGAGCCACGTGAATGGAAGACATGGAGATACGGACTGTTAACACCTTGTCAAACATTTATTGTCCCTTCCACCTCTAAACTTCTATGATAATAGGTGAACAGGACCCACATGGTGTGGAATACTGTGATACACACTGCGGAATAATTCAGGTGAAGTTTACAAGCCATGTTTAAACTGGCTTTCATAACCCCTAAAATAAGAACTATAAAGAGTACTGTTGTGTTTTTACGCTAACATGCATCGGGAAGCTGTGAGAGTTAATCTCTTCTTTTTCCCCTTCCTTGTTAGAATATTGTAGTTATCTCCTGCTTGGAAGTCTCTGTAGCCCCAAGATGCCAGAGATTGAATCTGTAGAAAGGAAAAGTGAAGTCGACACGCCCAGTGGGTCCAGAACCTGACAACCTGACAGCAAATTGTAGCCTGTAGTTTTTGCCTTTGAGTTATTGTAGGCAGGAACATCAGCGGGAGAGTGTGTGTGTTTTCTCTTTCACAACACAGTTTATGGAGGTGGTGTGATTGCCACAATGAGCATGTTTGAATGGGTGATTTAAACAATTTTCCATATGAGAATGATGCCTGTGAGTGTTAAGCATGTTGATGATTGCATATTTTGTTTGCTTTCATCAAAAGTTCTTTACAAATTCACTAGAGAAGGAGCATCCACAGGATGCAGGATAGGAAGTGGATTATATATATTATCAAGGTAATGATTACTAACACATACTTCAGAAAATAAAAGTGTAAAAAACACTAAATATATCATAAACAACTCTTGCCTAAGTGTTTTGTGGAATGGATCTGAGCAAAAATAAAGCAAAAGAACAAATACATGAGCAAATAAATAAAATGAAACATGACAAATACTTGCAAAACACAGCCACAGATTCATAGTCATGTCCGTTTCTCCCTTTCTCCTATTTCGCATCTATCATACCCTTCCCTGTGTGATCTTTGGTCTAACATTGGCTAGAGCAGTCTGGAAACCCAGGACATCGCTAAACCTTAGATAGTTCTAGTACTCTGTAAATCATTCTGATGTTCCATTAAGAAAACAATTTCCAGTACCTCACACTATGGGATTTTCTTAGACCATTCAAATTCTGTGGGGAAGGCATTTTTGTCCCACTATTGTCTAAAAGCAGCCTCCAGGATGCTCTGTGTTTTCTTGGCACCCAATGTTTCTGTGCATTTCTGCTGCATTACACTGGCACTGGCCCCTGTGGCCCTGGCTGACAAGCAAGGCAGACACTGTATCCAATGGCTCAATCCCATGTTTCCTGTTTGTGGCAATGTCCAAAACATGTACACAGACCATTTGAATTCATCTAAACTGTTATGGAACTGCTTTCCAAGGAATCTTTCTGTTTTCAGCGATCGTGTTTGAAGCTCTCTCCTCCTAACACGGTGCTGCCTGCTTCCAAAGGCTTTCTGATAATTCAGGTTACTCAGGGCTTCTGTGCTCAAGTCCCAGGGTGTGTGTTTATTCATATTTGCTTGTTGCTTTGTGGACACACTGAAGTTTTTCAATCCTGTTTGGGCTCTGCTTCCCTCTTGTCATACTGCCTATTTCAATTTCTCCATAAGGCAAGAAAATGTCTTCTCTTTCTCTTTCAGGCTCTATCCTTTTCTCATCTTCCTTACTTTTTCTTTCTTGTGTGTCCACCACTGTTCCAGTCCCTCAGGTTCAAATCCAGAAATAGTTATTTATCTCCCACAGTTCAGTTTTAAAGAACAGAACCTACTCTGGCTAATTTAAGCAATAAGGAGTCAAATATGAGAATATTCAATGACTTATAAAATCTCTCAGAGGGTGGAAGAAACAAAATGTGTGTTAAACTTTTGGAAATAACTCCCAAGTCTACCATACTGTATCTTGCCACCAAGGAAGGTGCGGATTCTTCATGGTAGCCAATGCTACCAAACAGAAAGTGGTCAACACCAGCAAAGTGCTAGAATTAAGAAGCCATTATTGTTGTCAGTCCTAGGCCTGGGTCTGCAACTGAACCTGCTATAATCTGCATCAGCAAAATGGGAGACTGCTTTCTGACTTTTTCTTTCTTTCTTTTTTTTTTTTTTTTTAGATGGAGTCTTGTTCTGTCTGCCAGACTGGAGTGCAGTGGCACGATCTTGGCTCACTGTAAGCTCCGTCTCCTGGGTTCACGCCATTCTCCTGCCTCCGCCTCCCAAGTAGCTGGGACTACAGGTGCCCGCCACCACGCCCAGCTAATTTTTTGTATTTTTAGTAGAGACGGGGTTTCACTGTGTTAGCCAGGATGGTCTCGATCTCCTGACCTCGTGATCTGCCCACCTCAGCCTCCCAAAATGCTGGGATTACAGGTTTGAGCCACCGTGCCAGCCTGACTGGACCCTCGCATCTGCTAAGTGCTACCATTAAAAACCCAACATCTCAATGGCCATGCTTGCCAGCAAAATAGCAGTGGCAGGTAGTGCAGTCTCCACTTCAATTCTTCCTTTAAATCATGCAAAGGGATTGGGCATGGGGTTCACACCTGTAATCTCAGTACTTTGGGAGGCCCAGGCGGGTTGATCACTTGAGGTCAGGAGTTGGAGACCAGTCTGGCCAACATGATGAAACCCTGTCTGTACTACAAAAATACAAAAATTAGACAGGCATGGTGGTGCACACCTATAAGCCCAGCTACTTGGGAGGCTGAGGCAGGAGAATTGCTTGAGCCAGGGAGACGGAGGTTGCAGTGAGCTGAGATGGTGCCACTGCACTCCAGCCTGAGCAACATCAAAAATAAAATAATAAAATAAAATATCGTGCATATGCATAAAATTGTCCAAACCTATATCACATAAAGAACCCTAACTACAAGAGTCCCTGGGAAATGTGTTTTTCATTTTTCCCAGCTTTGCAGATGAGGTTAGCACACTGGACAGGAGATGCAAGTCGAGGGTGAAATAGATGTGACCTGCTAATCTATCATATTTTATTCCTCAATGTTATCCTTTACGATCACTAGGCCACCACTATTACCACATTCTATTGATTTCCTTAAAAATGCAGATTGTATTTCTCTTTCCTTCCTTCTTTCCTTAGTACAGTCTCTTAACTTCAAATCTGTATTATTGTAGCAACTTCATTGCTTGTTATTCTTCTAATATCTTTCCATTAAATCTTATTTGTTTCATCGAATACATTGTTCTTCCACTTATATGCTCATTACATTCATTAGTCACTTACTGAGCATACTATATACTAATAACTGTGTTCAAAGTGAAATTAGCATGGTGCTTGCCTTCAGGATGCTTTATTGTCTTGTGGTGATGGTAGTAAAGTTGATGGGGTCCTGAAGAATAAGACCAAATTCCTCATGAAATTTATGGAGAAAAACAGGTGATAAGCAACTAAGCAAATAAATTATTCTTATACTGTCACATCAGTCCTATGGTCAGGAATCTCAGTGCTCTCTTTAAAAATTGGATTAGTTTGCCTCCAACTTTCAAAATACTGTGTTTCATGGTCCTTTCTTCTTTATCAGCTTCAGCACTGGGAGCAACTCAGCACTACTAAACACCACTTGAGACCCACTTTAATCTCTTGCCTGCTCTATTGCATTCACTCTTTTTTTTTTTTTTTTTTGAGACAGAGTCTTGCTCTGTTGCCCAGGCTGGAGTGCAGTGGTGCAATCTTAGCTCATTGCAATTTCTGCCTCCCAGGTTCCCAGGTTCAAGCAATTCTCCTGCCTCAGCCTCCCGAGTAGCTGGAATTACAGGCATGCACCACCATGCCCAGCTAATTTTTTTTTGTATTTTTAATAGAGACTGGGTTTCACCATACTGGCCAGGTTGGTCTCAAACTCCTGACCTTGTGATCTGCCTGACTTCACCTCCCAAAGTGCTGGGATTACAGGCATGAGCCACCGTAACCGGCTTGCATTCACTTTCTAGAAGGTCTATGACCTTCTATTCTTTGTCCTTAAAGTCTCTTTTTCACATAATGGCCTGTGTGATCTTTAAAGGCACTGTCCATATCATATTATTCTTCTCCTGTCTAAAACACTTCAATGGCTGCACATTAAAAATACAACAAAATTGAAATCCTTTCCCTGTGTCTAGAATCTGCGAGACCCTTGCCAGTTGTCTCTCATCTCATGGCACTAACTCCATCTAGCCTCTTTCTTGAACACACTAGGCTCATTGCCACCAGTTACCTCTTATTCTCTTGAACACACTAGGCTCATTACCACCATATACCTCTTATTCTCTTGAACACACTAGGCTCATTACCACCATATGCCTCTTATTCTTTTGAAAACACTAGGCTCATTGCCACCGTATACCTCTTATTTTCTCTGCCTGAGATGCTTTCTCCTGACACCTTTATCTGTTTGACTTCTTTATGTCTATCAGGATATAGATCACATACCACCTCTGAAGAGATGCCCAATTCCTAACCACACTAGTCTTCACGTCCTATTTCCTTCTTTCATTTTCTAACTAGCAGAAATGATTTGTCAACCAGAATAAGCTCCATCAAGGTCATTGTTTTCTTTTCTGTTGTACCCCCAATGCCAATGTTTAGAACCATGCCTAGCATTCTATAAACCTTTGTTGAATTAATGAAGTAATAAAAACTTTATCAATCTATTCTATTCTTCATCTCATATCCTGCCTTCTCTCTAAACCCTTTTTTGATAATACCTACTCTCTCTTTTCCTCTTTGAGATTCTGAACTTCTCCTTTGCTGGTTGAATATGCCTCTGATCTGGGGTTTGCTTCAGGTACTCTTTAGTTTATTATCTCCAACTGAATTAAGTCCATGTCTTATTTCACCAATGCTACAGGTTACTTTTGGGAATAATCACCAAGAAGGATACTTTTGCACCCCACTCAGTAAGGCTATGCTCTCTATGAACCACAAGCCTACTCAGACCTCTGAAGAGATGGATGTTGTTTTGAGCATTTAGCCAACAGTATGTTCTTACTCTTTCTGCATTCTGTTGCCTCTTCACATAAATATAGAAGATGAAATTGTCTTGTTAGAGACCATACATGGTAAGGCAATCTTATAAGCTTGTCTTATTGCTTCAGAAAGTTACTGAGGCATCAATAGCTCTATGGACCTCTCTGCTGTGGTTACATAGTGTGGGTTCTAGTGAGCTCTCCTGTCTTAATCTCTTATCCTGTCTTTGAGGCCCCTCTTTAGATTGCCCAGATATAACTTTAGCCCTTTGATCTGGCCATTTGCTTCTCGTAACACTCATTACATTTGCTGCAATTTTAACCCCCATGTCAGCAATCATGAGATAACTATCTGACACCAATTCTAGACTGGCATTAGCCCTATCCCAGAGGAGGCCAGTTGTCAGCTAGTAGACAGAACACTTATGCAGATACATTTTGCTTAGCATGAACTATATTTTATAAATTTGATCCAACATTTAAAATTAGATTTCACATAAAATTTAGATGTCCAGGTTGTGTTGAAAAATTAATTGTAGCAATGATGGGTTAATAATTTCACATGGCAACACATTACAGGAGGAAGCAGCAACAGTGTTCTTTAAATTCACACATACTTGCATTCTGAGAGGCCACTCCAATCTGATAATGCATGTTTAACACTTATAATCTAGTCCCTCTAGACATTTGAGTTTGAGACCTCTGCACTACAATAATCATAGAGCTATACTATGGGGAGCCACTGGGGAGTTTTACACAGGAGAATGATATAATCTGAATTGTATTTAAAAATATCACTCTGGATGTTTTATGCATAATAGTCTCTACCGTGGTAAGAATGGAAAAAGAGAAACAATATTTAACACTTATTAAGATCATCTAGGATGATTGCCCAAAAGCCCCAGTCTGGTATTTGATCTGCAGTGATTGCCTGCTCCATGCTGGCCCCGAGGTGGTATTAGGGGCAGTAAATTGGTCAAGCAAGAAGCTTTCACAAATGCTTTCTCCACTTGTGCATATGAAAAAGCTGTAAGTGTTCTAACCTCTGTTCTCCTTTTCTCCTCCTCAACTCTTACCTTCTCTTCACTTCTGCTCCATCATTGGGCATAGATTTGCTAAGGGAAATGATGCTACCTCCTCTGCATTGGAGTTCACTGCTCTCCAGACTTCTCCTCGCCCAAGAGTCATGAATTCATTTTACCCTTTATTCAGTTGAGGTGAGATTGGCCTTTTACAACCTGGGGCAGTTTGATCATTGATGATCTGGCTGGCAGAGATGCTCATACATACAGGTGTGTTTCTACTATTCACCTTGTTGGGTCCGTGGGTCTGAAGCACACTCACCAGTTGCTATGGCTAGTCATAGTTTCCTCCCTAGATTCCATCATCAAGTCAGGAACCCGTATATTTTTTTGCCACACTTGTTGGAAGACCTCTTTCTGATTTTATTTCTGCCTCTGCTATGTGAGAAACTCCTCAGTGGATTCCCAGTCCCTTCTAGGGAATTCCCTATATTTCCCAACATCGCGAGTCCTCTCCAACATTCTTCCAGGTGTAATCTCTTGATAAATGTCATTCTAGAAATCTGTTTCAGGTTCATATAGATAGTGTCACAAAATCATTTACTAGAAGTAAGAACAGGGTTATTCTCTGATACTACTATTTACCTTAGGGCTAGAAACTTAGGAAGCCGGAGCGTTTAACAATGAAGCACACTGCTATCTAAGAAATGCATTTAACGATGATTAAAGCAATAGTAATTAAAGTGAAAAGAGGGCTCTACCCATGCATATGGAACATGAGTGCCCTCAATTAATCAGCTCATTATTATTAAATATTTATTTGAACACCCACCGTGCAGGAGGCATGAAGTTCTGAGAGAACACACCAAAGACATGGACCTTACCCTTTGGGAACCTGTGATCTAAAGCAATTTAGACTTCAACTTGTGACAATATGCTCTGGCTGTGACTCTCTGTAGATAAAACAAAGGTTGAAATTCAAAGCATCTCTAAGCTCCAATTTAATCTACTGCTCCCTACACTACTCGTATTTCAAATCCTCTGCTTTACTCTCTGCTAGCTAAAGAGTGAGTCCTCCCACTATCCTTTAAGATTCAGCAAAGAGCTCACCTCCTCTGTGAAGCCTGCCCTGACCCTCCCAGCAGTGTTGATGCCTCCTTTCATGCTTTTGACAGCACCGTATGTGTCTATTAAACTCTTCATAACATTACCTTGTCATTCCTTTTATTCAAGCCTTTTCTTACCAACGCTAGGTCCTGAACAGAGAGCTTGAACCATGTTATTTCATCTTGTATTAGTAATGTTACTCCTTGAAGCCAGATCTCATTCTCAAGAATCTGATAATCATTTAATTAATTTAAAATTTCCTCTGTGCTAGGCATTGTTTAGGATATATGCCTGTAGAAATGGCAGCTGTAAGGTTTAGCATAAGGTTTAGGACAGATTTTTTAAGTGAATTTTGGAGGAGTATATGATGACTATTATATGCAAGTATAAAAGGGCCATCCTGGTTGAAGTATTCTGGGAAGCCTCCCTGCCAGCATGACATGGATATGGGAGTGAGAGAGAACAAGACAAGAGGGAAAGGAGTCAGAAGGCTGGAGTCCAGAAATCAGAGACTGTACCCCAAAAGATTATACCCTGAAAGAAAGGAGATCATTTTGGCTACTACCCTCTAGCAAACATGAAACTCATTCCATCTTTACAGCTTTGCTTAAGCTGGAAAACTGTTCTCCTCCCTGGAAATGTCCTCATACATGCTCTCAATTTATTATACTCTTTCTCATCCTTCAAAACTGCATTTTAGTCTCTCTCTTTTCTTCTATGGAACTTTATCTTTTGATTCCAGATTGTGTCACTATTGCATTTTTGGGACACGTTTGAACATGCATTATTTAATCTTCTCTTTGAACACTTAATCATATTCTGTCATTCATGTAATAATATTCATATAACAACCTCCTTTAATTGCCTTTGTTTGCTTTTTGTTGTTGTTTTGTTAATCATCATGAAAATCCCTAATCAACCATGGTTGGTTTCTTTCCCATATCATCCACCCTATTCAGGAAGGTTCTTTGCTCTCACAACCAGCAGAGTAAAAAGAGGGAGGAAATGGAGACACCAAAGGCCATGAGGATAGAAAAAATGAGGCTATTCTTGTCCAAAGCATAGAGGTTGAGCATGGAGGGAGGGTCAACTAAAGTGGATTCTTATTGGTCTGCCCTTTGAGATCAGACCCTTCAGCACAATCTGTCCTCTTTCTTTTTTCTTTTTTCTCCAATCCTGGAGAATCATCATTCATCATCCCTGCCATGATGGAGATTGTACAGGGTTTTGGACTACTATAGTGCTCCGTTCATAAAAAGTAGAGCTTCTCAGTGACAGAGAACACCTGCCCATTTCTTTTTCTGATGCTCATTGGGATGATACCATTATGGGCTGTGCTGTATCTGAGTAACATTAAAGATACTAAGTCTTTCACCATGATGTAGCAATTCAGTTACACATTAAACAATTGACATTGTGAAAAGGAGATGTCAGAAACTTTCAAAAACAGTGAGAAATCCCCTTGATGGGTACTTCATAGCAAGGACCCCTTGTGGTAACTCTCTGTCAGGCCTTCTCTGATCTGGAGCACAAGATTGAAGCCTGGGATTGCAGATCAAGCCATGGTCCGTGGCTTGGCTCACCTGAACTTCCAATGCATTCTTGAGGAAATGAGTCCCTGTACATGTCTAAATCTACTTTACTACCTGCCTGACACCCCAAGTGATGCTCTTTGGCAGCCTTGCCCTTAGCACAATACCAGGATGCCACCACCCAGGAGGTATCATTGCCCTTTCCTGACAGGTCACCCTGGACTCAGGAAAACAACATCACAGGTCTGTCCCAGCTACAGGGGAAATGAAGCTCTCAGGTCTCCTTCCAAATGCTGCTTATATTTTTATTTACATATTTTATTTGTGTTAACTTTTTCTCTTCTTACCGTATCCTGACTGTATTATAAATTGCCATATATAGAGAGATTGGGTCCCATCATTTTCTTACATTTTATTGAACATCAAACACTGGTTTTTTTGTACACTTTAGATGTCTGGTAAATATTTTTTGTTGAGTTAATACATACAAATTTAACAGGAGACAGAATAAATCTAATCACAGATAAAGACTCTTGTTCAATCTCTTATTAGGGAAGTACTTTTGAGATAACATATTTCATGAAATGTCTGTATCTTTTCAACACTATCTAGTCACACAGAATAGACCAAGCATGTTGCAACCCTGAGGTGAGGTCATTCATGAAGCAATCTTAGAATTGTGATCTAGTTTCTAAGAGAAGGCATATACCCCATTTTGTTGAGACAAATGCTTCTGGTCTCCTGGCTCAGATTGCAGAAATATTTTTTCTAAAGAGAGTCAGGACTTATTTGGATCTGTCCTTGTAGGAGGGAGGCCTGAAGAGATATAAACAACCCAAGTGACAAGATTTTTATTTCCTATGTATGACTAGTTATGGTGTGCTTCATAATATGGGTAGCATATCCACTTCAAATTGAGAAAGACAAAGTTCAAAAAGGTTAAATGATTTCCTTAAAGTTACACAGCAATACATGGCCAGGCTTTGCCCATTCTCCAGGTTTGATCAGTCTTGTGCATGGATGCCAACTGCTAGACAAAAGGAATCTAGGCTCCCCAGAGGGCATGAGGGAAGAATTTCTCTCTTGTCTGGGTCATACTTGGGGCTGCATGCATTGTTCCATCTTGCCTTGGAAGGTGATTGTTAGTGAAGCCCCTTCCAAACTATTCTTGTAATAATTTCCATCCTGAATCCCAGAAAAACTGAGAACACCGGGTGGGGTTCTGTCCCTCCTGTAAATCTCCTGGCTTGTTGCTATTTATTTAATGATTAATCCTTCAGCACTGCCTTGTTAAATAGAAGGGTAATATTTTCCTTCTGACTGGACTGGATGGGTTCCCAGTTCCAGTCAGGTACCTTTGGGCCATGTAGCTGAAGATATATAATGTGCCTTTTGTTTTGGACTCTGGAAACTGAGCTTGTGTGGCGGTGAAGGATGTTCCTAGTAGTGGATTTTCTTCTGTTTCTCAAGTTTATGGTTAAGACGAGAACTTGTTATAAGGGTTAAGCTTTTATACCTGAGAGCACCAAGAAAGAATTAGAGTATCTACAGCCTCGTATGCATGTATTGTTCCCTTAAATACCTGAGATCACTAAAAACAACAAATTTCCCTAATTAGTACTTTTGTAGCTCTGAAATTTGCAAAAAATGGGTGAATTGTCAATATCTATAATGTGTTTGCATTTGTTCAAGATAATTCAAATGTAACTTAATATTTTCTATTTTATAGTTAATTGACTGCTAATAGGAAGAGGGGGAAGAATAAAAAAAAGATGCCACAAACAATTGGAGAAATGACTTTAAGCTGAGACCCTTAGTGACCTTAGAGACAAAAATCTGAAACTAGGTTGAAGTGAAATAAGAGATTTTCTAATGAGGAACGTTAACTTTTTAGTGAATATTGCAGTTTCCCACCTCTCACAAGAATGGCAAACCGGTTGCCTTTGGAGTATTTATATGCCTGCATTGGTTTGTGTGTGAGAGTTGTGTGTCTGGATGCCATGGGTTTGTGTAGTTTTTGTGTGAATATGTGATAGGCTTTCTTGAGTTTGTGTCACTATGGCCCTCCTAATCACTTTCTGTGGTCGCTCTCACCTTGACAGGCTTGGGTGCTGTTAATTAAATCATCATATTTTTAAAATCATTTCCTTTTTATATGTTGATTATCAGACTCAGATCGTGATGTTGATGGAGGATTTTCACAAAACAAAAATGCAAACAAAAGCAGAAATTTACCACCAAATAAGAAATCTAAAGATGGAGCTATGTTGTGCAAAACAATTCTACCTGCCATCAAATAAGTCCAGCTTATCACCTCAATCAGGGGATGTATACCTCCAGGCTGCAGATGGCTCATCAGGAATGTAGCTTGAGGGCAATAGCCTTGATGTAGCATCCTTTTTGATGAGTCTCAAGCTTCACCTTTTCAATGAAGACCTTACTACTGTACTATGTGATTTTTTTTTCCTGAACTCCTATAATATTTTAAAGCCATATTTGTACTTATTTTTTCATCTTTTATTTTTTTAACATGATTTAACAAGTAAGCACACTGACAGAAAATACTTTGTATAAAGATCTTGTATCTCATATAGAACCCAGTGCAAAACGATGCTAATTTTCTTTGCCCAGAAATTATTTATAGTTTTATGATTTGATTGAATTCTATGTCATTAAGAGAATAGTGTTCAGAATCCCAAATACAGTTGCCTAAAACTTCTTTTGTTTGTGCAACATGTTGAGATACAGAAAGAAGTAGATGACATGATTCCTATTCTTGGGGAAATCTGTAAAGGGAATATATTCTGTGTATTTTACCCATCCTTAGAGAAATAGTTGTAGACTTAGGGAATGAATAAGTTTTTGAAATAAAGTTACCTATTATTACTGTTGGGTCAATATTTCTCTTGGTAGCCCTTGGGTTTATATAATACAGTGAAATTGAGTCTGTTCATTTCAGCAAAGGTGAGGATAACAAGAACAGCTCAAGGAAGCAGAAAATCAAGTACTTCATTCTGTTCAGTTTGATATATTTAGATATTTGATATCTCATTGAGTGAATATCCCATGCCAGGTATTGGGTTAGATGCTGAGAATACAGAGATTATTTGGTTAAAATCCCTGCCTGCATGGTTATCAAGATATTTTGGTAGGTAGTGAATTTTCCTGTTTTGTTTTGCTTTGTAGAAGTAGAAACTGAGTTCACAGGGGTTGTGATAAAGCATGATGGAAATCATGGGAGGATTTAGTGATGAGTTTCTGTGCCTCAGTTATTTATTTATAAAATGGGGCTTATGATATCTATCTCTCCCAACCAACTGGATTATTGTTAGAAGGAAATGAGAGAGATGCCAAAGCTAGCTAAGAGGTTGTAAGTTTTCTTATTCATTAGGCATTGCTTTTAGTGTTTTCGGATCTCCACCATTTCAGCAGCCCCTCTTTACAGAAGAATGAGTGGTGGCGGAGACACTGACTTTGGAACTGAATTGGTCCGAGGACCCACAGAAGACTTGAGTCTAACTTGTGGACTAGGAATGAACAAGAGGAAACAGCACCCCTCCTTTAAAGGCCCACGGCCTGTCTGCTTCTCAGAAGTTTCTTGGCATGGTTCCCTGGTGGGAAGGGTAAAAGCACAGACGGCCCCAGAGCAGACAAAGTATACATCTGTGTGTAATGTGATGTAATTCTCGAACATACATACCTATCAGGGATGCATAAATGTTTCCAAACCACATTGAGGAAAGCCCCATAGGTTTTAAACAAAAATTATATGAGACCTTTTCTAGAAAGTAAAGCCATGTAAATGTATGTTTAAAACCCGTTATCCTCTCCCTCTGTTAACTACACACTGTGTACTACACATTTGACAAAAAGGGGCAAGTGTCAGGTTATGGCAGCTCATTTTCTGGATCTGATGAGTTGGCATGCCTATTGCATTTATGGATCGGGAGGACCTAAATGCTGAACAGATGGCTGGTCCAGGAGTAAGATCAGCAGCTAAGACTTTCTTACTTGGGATGAGACCAAAGTGGTTATTACACATCCCAGCAAAGTTCGTAAAAATCCTTCTCTTTGCAGTTCAGCCCCTAGACAGTCCCCTACTCCCTCTCCTATTGCAGAACAGCATGTGGATTGCTCAGTACAACCTGTTCATCACATCCTCCTGTTCACTGCAAAATTATGGAAATATTCTCTGAGCTGCTTTCCTCCCTGCCCAACGAGTCATCTCTGTGTGAAAGGCCGACCTTATAAATCCTGGTTTGTATTTTCTTCTCCCTGTCTCACAGATCTACCTCTGCTAAATTTTCTTTTCTCTTTTCTGTTTTAAAACTTATCTTCTTATTTAAAAACATATGTCTTAAAATAACCTTTTGTCTTTCATAATGTGGAAAAAAGAAAGAAATTACCCTTTGGAACTAATGCTTGCTGATGTCTTACTGATTTATTGGCTCTCTCAGAAGTGCTTTAGATGTATAGATTCATTTAATCGTCACTGGGACAGATACTATTAGCTCCATTTTAGAGACGAAGAAATGGAGGCAGGGAGAGATAATATTTGAGTGCCTAAGGTCGGGGAGCTGGTGGGATATAATGACTCTGAGATGTAAATCTAGGCCGTTTGGTTCTAATCGTCATATTTTATGATAACTACATATGTACAGCTTTCTCTTACACCTATTGCCCCTTCCTGCTATTGCTTTCTCTTCAAATTCTCAAGAAACCATCTGCTTTTACGGTCCCGACTTTCATCCCACCCTTTTGCAAACACTTACTGTCTCATATTCATTACCACAACTCTACTGAGATCTCTTTTTCAAGGTCATTTTTGAAATTCAAGTTGTCTCTTCTCATGGTGAGTTCTAATCCTTCTTGATAGATGTGCAATATTAGCCTAAATCCTTCTCTTTAGTTACTTTTGCTTTCACCTAATCACTTCTGGACACCCCCCTAGGGCAACCTAGAAAGAATAATTGCCAGAAGAGTATACAAATTGTAAAGTCAAGGAGACTAATATTCCAACCTAGGATTTTAGTGATATTAATAAGTTCCTGAACTATAATTTAGTTGGAATTGGTGAGAGGCCACGAGGAGAAAAAGAGGTCAAAGTATGTATGTAGGGAGGGTTGGGGGTGGGTGGGTAGGTGCGTGTGGGGATATCCAAGGCTGTGGACCTTGTCATAAAGTTAAGAAAAATAAGAAAGTTTAAAAAAGGAGCTGATTAGGGATATAAATTAAAAATTTTAATTTTTAAATGATATGCTTGAAGTGCTAGCAATGTATCCGAATGAAAATATTCATTGAGAAGTTGAAACGTGAACTGTAACCTTAGAACCCATGGAAATAGGTGAGATTTTAAGAGGGAGAATACTGAGAATGACATTAACAAAATGTTTTTCATACCAGTCCTTTGCATAAAAGACAAAATAGCCAACTTAAAACTTAAAGCCTTTCAGAATCTGGCAACGGACATTTCAATTCCATTCAGGCCAACAATTGAGTGCTTATTATGTCAATAAAAGAGAACAAGAAGAAAAGACACTTTTTTTTAGTCAGGGTCCTTGGTTGCAAACAACAGAGACAAAGCCTGAATAAATTAAGCAGAAAAGGAATTTATTGGAAGAACACTGGATAACTCCAAGAATAATTGGGAAGAGTAAAGAACTGGCCTCAGAAAATGAGCAGAAGCTGAAGTAGGCTAGTGTGTGTGCCTGAATTACATCTAAGAAGATGCCACAAAAAGAATCTGACCTAAAGTACTAGGTCTGGGTATTAGAAGTCGCCACTGACATGGTTGCTGGGAGATGCATGCCGTCACCACAGTTAGAGGCATTCCAATTTGCTTCCTGTGTCTTTGCTTTATTTGCTCCCAATTAAAGTCCCAGGGAAAATATGCAATTGATTGAGTTTCAATGAAGTGCTTGTTGTCTAGCTGCCAGGAGCTAGGGAAAACATATCTGTTCTCCAAGGGAGTGAGTTCCAATACTGAGTAGCCCAAAAAGGCAAATGCCCAATTCAGTTGCTATCTTCTTAACAACTTATAGATCAATTGAATCAGACAGACATATAGTAAAATGTACTAAATTAAATACATTCCATATAGTACAAGTAAAAAAAACTTAAAAAAAATCTGGCACCTTTACAGCTTGATCAATTGATTATAGTTATACTTTGTTCAGTAAATATGAAGAAATTTATCCCTTACTTCTGCCTGTTGGAAATCCATCCATCTCTCTCTTAAGTTACAACACATATATCATGCCCTGTCTGAAAACTTTCCAGACAGTCCCAGTGACCAATGATTTCCTTCTCTGGTGAAATTTTTGTTTCACTTTTGTGGCACTCATCCCGAAGAGAATATCTGCCTCCTGTCTCTTAGATACTTTCAGCTGGCACAGTGTATGCATAACACAAGAAACATTCAACAGACATTAGTTAGGTGACAGAAGGATGCAAAATTTTTGAATTGTCAAAAACCAATTAATTGCACAATCTTAACCCTCCCACACATGCAAAAATTACAAAAGACTTGGGAGTTGATGATTTGAGGGTAAATTTTTTGAGACAGGTATTTGTGTCTCTCCACTTGAACTAGGTGAGAAGAGGTTTGAGGAGACCCACAGCAAAGCTAAAGAAGCTGATCACATCTGCTTCCTCAGTTTCAAGATTCATGTCTACAGCACTCTGAAATGGAAGGGAAAGTTTTCATTTGAAAGCCAGTTTTGAGATTTTTTTTTTTAAATATGAGATTGGGGATGTTAATTAGTAAATGAAGATGATTTTGTGTTGTATAATTTTTATAACATAAGAATAGTCAGTAAAGCCCCTTCCCCTAGACAGATTTAGAGAGACTGGATGAAAGTGGTGGAGTGAGGGTGGGGCCAGGGATGGGAGAGACAAAAGTACATTGACTTCTGATTATACTTTGTACATCTTATTTCCTTAATGTAATGGTTACCTTTGTCATAAAGAACTTAATATTCATGGTTGCAGAACTGTAGTTGAAGCTTGAATGGAAAATAGCCTTTCTGGGGTTATATCCATTATGATTCTTCTCCCTCACCAGCTCCATCCCATGTAACTCTCACTGTCACTATCATACTGTTCATGGGGAACACCACAGCGGATTCTTTTATCTAGGGGCATATTGTATCACTCTTGTGTGGTTTACCATGTTGGACAAAGAGACAGCTTAGTCTGGTATCCTTCATTTCTCTGAGCTGTGATCCTAGCCCAAGAGATCTTGTCTACAAAGAGGGACTTCTAAGATTCTGGCAATCTTTTTGTTTCCTCTCTTGATGCCAATTTCTGTTTTCATTTTGCTACCAAGAAATTCTTCAATTTTCAAATGCCTTCATGAGCTAATGAATGCTCAGTTCTAAAAGGCAATAGTGAAGTCTGTCTCAACTATTCTCTATATAAATGACTTTACATGGCATGTTCATAGAATCAAGCATCTAATCAACGTCTGTTCAAGGATTTAGGGAATGCTCAAAGTAGAATTGTTAGAGGTCATTGGGCCAGCTGTTCTTAACCAGTGTTGCGGCAGGTGGAAGAACTATGAGGTGTGTCATAAGTCAACTGTCACTGAAGAGTTAAATGCTTAAGTATATGGATGATATTGCTTTTACACAATAGAGCATTTCAAGGTTGCTTCTGTGAAAACAACTGTAGTACTTTTGTACAATTTGTTGTGTGCTTTCTTGACTAGCAGAAAAAGGGATAAATGGCAGCCCAACTTTCTGTAATATACGTGGGTTACACCTCATCTTTTCTGTTTCAGGCATAATGACAACTGCTGCTGATGAACTATTCAATATTGTGGTGCCAAATCTACTGTGAAATGTTTCCAAGCCACATTGCACCTGCTTTCTCCTCATTTCTAGCTCTCTTTGCGTGTATAACACATTTAATTTACTATATACTTCCAGGTGATAACTTACTTATTTTCCTATGCTCTTTAATATGAGTAAGCATTTAACTTTTCTGTATCAGGTCCATTGGACTGAAAGCCTTTTGGTGGTAAGGTCTATAAATTACAGTATTTCCAGCCTTATAAGTATATAATCGGTTCTTGATAAAATTAGGCATTGGCTAAGTCCTTTGGAAAACTAGTATAAATATATTTTTTCCTCTTCAATTATCTTAATAAGTCAGGCTAGCATCAATGTCTTGAACATTATAATTATAGAAGCAAATATCTAAGGAATGATGAGACAGAAAACAGTCTTTTTAATCCCTGGCATGCATGACCTAGCCCAATGGAGAAGACAAGATGTATTATGTTCTAAAAAAATTAATCCTTCAAGAGAAGGGTTTGTTTTAAAGAATTTGATTTACATTAATCACTTAAATGTTTCTCTTTTCTCGTCCTTTCCTTCAGATGTATCTTTCCTGTTGGCTTCTTATTCTCATAACAATAGCACTCAGTCCCTTTTTTGGACACACTGTCCACAGAGACTGAATGCCAATGCAGCTACCTGTTTAGTGACCTGGAATCAGCTAACTGGATACCTAAATAATATAGCACTGGTTCTTCCAACTTTAAGTTTTAAGAAAACTGAAAAAGTTCCAATAAAGTAAGCTATGAGTTACTTTCATACTCTTACATTCAGTCATGGAGACCTAAGTTTGATATACTGACCCTGCCACTTAGATGTTTGACCCAAGACATTGCTAATTCTCTAATCCTCAGAGTCTTCATTTGTCAAAAGGTTTCAGCAACATTTACCTTATTGGGCTATTATAAGAATTAAATAAAATCATAGCAATCGTATTTAAAACCCTTATATACCCAAATGGCAAGTACATAGGTGTACTCAATGCAGAGTGATTACAAATAATAATAGCAAAAACACATTATAGTAAAGGAAAACTGTGTTCTTGTTTTAACAACACTATTAATTAGCTGTCACTTTTGTTGTATATTTCATTTATGTATTTAACTGTATGTTCATATTTAATCCATTCTATGTATGTTCATATTTCTCTTCTCTTCTCCTCTCTTCTCCTTTTTCTTTTTCCTTTTCCTTTTTTCTTTTCTCTTTTCTTTTCTTTTCTCCTTCCTTCCTTCCTTCCTTCCTTCCTTCCTTCCTTCCTTCCTTCCTTCCTTCCTTCCTTCCTTCCCTCCTTCCCTCCCTCCCTCCCTCCCTCCCTCCCTCTCTCCCTCTCTCTTTCTTCCTTTCCTTTCTTTCCTTTTGCTTTTTCTTTCATGACAGGGTCTCACTCTATCACCAAGGTTAGAGTGCAGTGGCATGAACAAATCTTACTACAGTGTCAACCGCGTGGGTTCAACTGATCCTTCCACCTCAGTCTCCTGAGTAGCTGAGACCACTGGTACATGACATCACACCTGGCTAATTTTTAAATTTTTTGTAGAGATAGGGACTTGCCATGCTGCACAGGCTAGTCTTGATCTGCTAGGCTGAAGCAATCCTCCTGTTTTGACCTCCTAAAGTGTTGGGATTACAGGCGTGAGCCACAATGTCCAGTCTGATGTGTTTCTTCACAAATCATTCTGGACCCAGAGAATTTATGTTTAAAATGGTAATCGGGGATTTTGGTTCTGGTAATGGTGGAATACATTTTAGTGAACTAATCCTTCAACAGATGATAAGTAGAACTTTTGGGGAAATTATTTTTAAAAATCTTGGTAATAATGGGCTCAGATGAGAATCATTAATAAATGTTAAAATAATGTATGTAAGTTTGAGAGTAAAAGGGTATTACTCATTATTTTAACCCTGTCTTTATTTGTACTTTGTAGTTATTTGCACTTTAGGAAGTATACTCTGAATATATTTTGATTCCTTTGTGCTTTAGAAAATGAATTCTAAATAAAGTACCACTGAAGGGGCATCATATCAGCAAATTACTCTCATAAGATTTAGAAAAAAATTATATATGTGTGTGTATATATATGCACACATATAAAATATTTATAAATGAATAAATACATACACAGTCAGGATTATATATAATAAAAGGAATGTAAGATGTCTACACTGAAGCCTATAAGATATGCCTTAGATGAGTTAAAGAACTAAAGTAATGATGAGATATGCCATGTTCATCGATTGGAAGAGTCAATATTGTAGATATTTCCTGAGGTTGATTTATAGATTCAACAAAATTCTAATAGATTTTTAAAATTTTTTTAGAAAATGAAAAAATGATTATACAATTTACATGGGATTGCAAAGATCTAGAATAACTATTAACACATCTTGAGAAAGAATAACTGTGTATTTAAACTACCTGATTTAAAATCTTACTACAAAGCTACTGTAATTAAGAACATGTGGTATTTGTGTAAGAACAGATATATATAGCAAAGAGACAAAATAGAGAATCTAGATGCAAACCCACATATCAATTGACCCATAGTCAATTGGGTACAAGTGGTTTGTTACATAGATAAATTATACAGTGGTGAACTTTGAAGTTTTAGTAGATCTGTCACCAGAGTAGTGTACATTGTATCTAATGTGTATTTTTGTTTTGTTTTGTTTTTTTATCACTAGCCCCCGGCCATGCTCTCCCTTCTGAGTCTCTAAGAACAGTTGGATAAACTTATAGGAAAAAGGTGGACATTGACCCCTATCTCACACCACACACAAAAATTAATTAGAGCTGGATCATAGATTGAGACATAAAACTGTTTTTAAAATTAAAAATAAAACATATTTTGAAAATCAAACATATTTGAAAAAAATCAAACACATTTAAAAAACACATTGAAAAATCAAACATCTTTATGACCTTGACCTTGAAGTAGACAAGAACTTTTTAGCAATGACACCAAGCAAACAAAACATAAAATAAAAAAATGATCAATTGAACTTCACCAAACTGAAGATCTTACACTCCCAAGTAATAATAATGGTTCATTTCAGAGAGAATGTAAAGGTAGAGAGTTGATTCCTTTGACACTGTGTTATAAACTGAAAGAGGCTAGTTCTACTCAAGTTGCTCAGTTTTCCACAATTATTGAAAATGAGAATTGAGGTTTAGGTTATTTTCAATTATAAAGGAATCAAGTTATAGTTTTACACACTTTTCCTTAGATTTCAAATCCATTATATGTGTTGGAAATAAGCATATTAAGGGGAATATTGTTCAAGAAATGCTGCTTTTGGGTTCAAGATGTGTAGTTGTTGTATATTGCTAGAGAAACACCTATTCCTCTGTAGCTGTTTTCTTGTCCAGTATTCTGGATTTATTGGCCAGTTTACCTAAATACTTGTTCCTTCTATGTTGATATGAAATGAGTCCCATTTCTACCATTTATCTGGTAATAGATGTGTGCTAAAATGGTCCAAGAAATCCATTTTTTATGGCTAAAATTTTCATATGACAGTCCATAATCAGTTAGTTGCAGTAGCATCATTTTCATAAGTTCTTTTTCTTGCTCTGTCGCCCAGGCTGGAGTGCAGTGGCCGGATCTCAGCTCACTGCAAGCTCCGCCTCCCGGGTTCACGCCATTCTCCTGTCTCAGCCTCCCGAGTAGCTGGGACTACAGGCGCCCGCCACGTCGCCCGGCTAGTTTTTTGTATTTTTAGTAGAGACGGGGTTTCACCGTATTAGCCAGGATGGTCTCGATCTCCTGACCTCGTGATCCGCCCGTCTCGGCCTCCCAAAGTGCTGGGATTACAGGCTTGAGCCACCGCGCCCGGCCGAGTTCTTTTTCAACTATTCATGTTTTTGCAGCAATGCAATAATTTAAATTTAAGTCTTTCCCATGGAGCTCAGCTAAAGACTGTGATTATAAGAACTGTTTTAAAGAAAGTTTTTCTCGGTCATATTCCTGTGATCTGTGGAAAAATTGCTTAAACTTTTTGAAATGTTTTTTCCTTACAGTGTGTTTGTGTGTGTGTGTGTGTGTGTGTGTGTGTGTTTACCTGGGCTGACACATTCACAGGGTTTTGGGGAGAGTAAAATAAAATATAACTGTCAAGTTATTTTATAAAAGTCTGAATCATGTCATAATATCAACTGTTTGTTACATTTTGCTGTGGTTGATGTTTCTCCACCCATTCTGCCTGACCCTGGTCCTGGGACCTGATTCTTTTAGACTTGACTTCTTCCCCACATACCTCCTCCTGCTAGTTGAAAGGATTGACTAATTGTTAATTCTTATTACCATTATGCTTTCCAGAACTGGAAAGAACTTGTTCCATAGTCATCGTTTCCCATTGTTTGGTCATCTGTGTGGGAGACTTTTTTTTTTTTTTTTTCCCCATCTCACACAAATCTGAAGTGTTTTATTTTAGGGACATAAAGCTTCCTCTGAATCTTTGCTTTTGGTTACGTCCTTTAAGATTATTTTTCAGATATAAACTGCTTTGTGATGGGTGTAATTACCTATCCCTTAAAGACTAAATATCACACTGATTTGTAGGACAATTCATTGAGACAATTATGTGAACTGCTCATCTTTATGTGATGTAGTCACAGCTCATGTGTCCTCCAGTCTTGGGATGTAAGCAGTGAATTAGGTTTCAGAAGAGTTCAATGATTTTGTTATTTCAGGTGGCAAAACAAAACATACCATCCATTTCTGAGGGAATGGACAGCCCTTTTACATCTCCCCTTTATCCCACACTGTATCTTCCTTTTTCTCCAGGTATCAATGTGATTTCAATAGTATGGTGCATATTGAGACACTGCCAGCCTTGGGAAGACCAGGCAATCCTCATCCAATGTGCTCTCTGATTAATTCTCTCATTTGATATACACAATCTTCTGTAGAGTTATCAATATAGATATTATTCTTCCAAATTTCAGGTAATAAAACGGAGGCTCCAAAGAATAAAGTAATTTATTAAATGGTAATGAATGAGGAAAATAAACATGCTGGATATTTGATTCCTGGTCTAGGACTGGTTTCTCCATAATCAACAGATTCCAGTCAAACAGCAAAACAACAAATATAAGTAAATTTTTAAAAACCACGAAAATGGTAACACCTTAATTTGAATGCAAAGGCAAACAACAACATTTACAACAATGAAGTTAAGACTCTTAAAGCTGTTCCAGTAAATTGCCTGATTATATTTGATAACTTCTTTCATATAAGTGCATTTTATTTTTACCCTCTGCTTAAGTGTCTTTCTAGCTTAATCTCAAAAATAGCATATTCAGTTCATACATACATAGCTAGAAACACTTCTTGTGATTTTCTCCCTCCTTGCTCATGTTTTTTTTTTTTTTCTCTCTCTCCCTTTTTTTATGATTATGGCAACATTGACAGCTGTGTTCATTGCGATCTATGGCTGCCTATACCTTTAAGTACCTAGCTTGGAAATCATTTTGTCCCTCTAGATTTGAAAAATTACACCCCGTCTTCCAATTCAAGATACACTGAGACAGAGCTGTGCTGTCTGCAAGAATATTAGTTCTGAGAATAGGATTGCTGTTTGCACCACACACTCTGCTCTCTTGCCAGCAATAATCAAAGTGAGCTTGTATTTCTTTAATGACAAAGCCTCCCGGTGTGTTAATTTGGTTCTCAGTGACACTACATCTTGTCAGAGGAGTGAGAGAAATGGGAAAACATACACTAATATCACTGTCAGCCAAGTGGCACATTTTTCTATGTAATCCATCTCTGGAAAGCAAGGGTCTTGGGCTCCCACCTCTTGGTGAATCTCTAGGCTCTGTAAGTGCCGCAGACTCAAACTTCTCATTATGTCCGAGGGTAGGACTTTTCCCCTGTGACTGCTCACTCTGGCCCAAAGAAAATTCAGTTTGTTTGCCATGAGAAATGATGATGCAGGGGCATCATCTCTCTCCTGTCCCCTAAATGTGTTTTATCCCATGGTACAGAAGAAAGAGGGGGTATATTATCTGATAGACTTTGCTGTAACTGACTCTCTGATGGTGAACAATTATCCTAGTGTCAGTACCCTCGTTTGTAAGATGATGACATTGACGCTTAATGCTTAGCCCATGGTAAGGATTAAGAATAATACCTGAATTGCTTTGTGGTCACAATATTTATCCACTTCTTTTCTCAGAACTGAGATTGATTTGTGAAGCAACAAAATAACGACTTAGCTCAGAGGCTATCTTGACATATAGTTCTAGATATTTCAAATGTGGCTAAAATGGGGAACTGAGACCAAGAGTGTCATCTCACACAGTTCCTGAAATATCTGTCCACTCATATAAAATATTTCAAAACTGGGGACTCATTGATCCCAACCTGTAAACTTTTAAAGTTCCAATGATGATCATTCTTTGACCACTACAGTCACTTGTGTTGTCAATTAATTTTAAGTACCACCATTCTTCTGGGTTTTGTAGACAACTTTCTTCTACCTCCTATTCTTGGGCAATTCTTAACTCTTCACGTTTGCATTGTAGCATTGGACTTCTTTCTCAGATGTTAATGCTTACGCTAATGGTTGTTGGTTTTAGAAATCATTGTTATTCCTTTGAATTGGCAAATGTTTCCCAAATAGCTTGCTAAAGAGGAACTGGCACTTTCTTTACCTCTTTCCTTTCTCGTCAAGAATGCTCTGGGTTCACAGTAACCACTGGAGCCTGTCAGCATGCCCATCAGACTGCAAACCAGCCCAGCTGAGGGGAGCACTTGCGGGAAGTTCTCAGGGTCTGCCTGTTTGGTTTGCCTCTTCCTGTTTGCCTTGTAGCTTTAAATAATGCCGTTGCTTCACAACCACTTGTTTTTTGAGTAGGGAACAGGGCATATTTTTCTAGCAGATAAAATGACTTCCCACCATTCACTCTTTGTTATTTCCCCTTTCTGAAGGGCAGTCTGATGAATGCAGGGCAATGTGTAATACATGTTTTCCTGTTTTCTGCTCTTTCTCCATTGGGCTTGTCAGTCAGTCATGGGCTTGGTTCTGAGGAGGATGTGGCATTCATGAGAAAGAAGTCAAAGAGCGTTTGTGTGATTAACCTTCTCAGAAAGCACATATTCTGATTCTGTGTGAAAATCAGGTTCCAGGGACAATTAACAATACCCATGATGCTCAATATACAAGCCATGAGATGAGAAGTCAGTCATTAATAAAAGGGAGTCATAGAAACTCAGTATTACATCACTATTTCCTGAGATATCATATCAGACAACCTCTGTAGTAACCCACTGGTGAATTGTGATACGATATTGTTGATGAGACACTAATCAAGTGCTTACATTTACTATGGAGAAAAATAGAGAAAGTAATGTGTCTAGGGTCTAGGCCATTTTGGCAAAAGTTCTTTGACCATTTGTCATTTCTGATCGTACATCCCACAACGAAAATTTGTCTCTATATCATTGCCCCCATCTTCTTTGCTGAAGGCTCAGGATCTAGCCAGCTTTCTATCTCAATTAAGCTTTACCCTTCTATTAGCAAATTTTGGAGCCCCTTTCTGCCTCTAGAGGTTGGTTAATGTCTAATAGTTCCAGGGGAGAAGATTGATGTTGGCCACCTGTCTCGTGCCAGTGGTATTGAGTGGAAGTAGTTGTCTGAGTAGCAACTATGAATATAAATTGTTTTTCAGCACTGCATTCATAATGCCAATTTTTCAAATTAAATTTTTTTATCAAAAAATATTAATGTAGCTTTAATTTATATTTCCTAAATAAATTAAAAATAAGGTATGGGTAGGTAATGGATTCAGGCCATGGGTATTTCTGGTTTGTGAAATCATTCAGGGTCATACGGAATAAGAAAATTTTGTTTATGTGGTGGGATCTTAGAAGGTATCCTAACTCATTATGTCAACAGCCTACCTAGTTTGCAATCATTGTCACCACTTACTTTATTCTAAAATCTCTTTTAATAAAGCCTTTCTCACTGGACATGCAAATATCTTATTATAAATGAACATTTATTTGAGGACACAGGAATAAGACTAGATACAAAGTTGAGTAGTGAGGAAAATGACTAAGGGAAGGGTATTGAGTGTAAAGATGAGGTATATTGGGTGTATAGTTTTTGCTCAATACATATTCTTTCCCAAAAGCTGTCCTCTTGACATATGTTGGCAAGATAAATGCAATGTGATAATCAAATCAGGTGCTGGGCTCCGAGGCCTCAGCTGGAAGGTCATGAGTCAGCCATCATTCCTTGGTCACTCCTGATGGCAATAAGCAATGAAAATCAATCCTCAAACCTCTTCAGAGGCACCAACTGTTCCCTTTAGCTCTTCTAGAAGGAGCCACATTAGCCAAGTATGATAGTCTACTGCTGCCCTGTCATTCTCTTCAGTTGGGATGATCATGAAGGAAAAAGGAAAAATCCTTTGAGTCCCTGGATCAGTCAGAGCAGCTCCCTGGATGTGAGAATCATAAGTTCACAATTTTGAAGTGAGGGATTATTCTATAGAAACTCCAATGTGTCAGAAGAAGGGAAAAGGTCTTATAGGAGAAAGAATGCGAGAGGCTAGCGTGAGTCCGACTGGCAGCAACTCTTACACTGGAGGCTCAGCGGCCTCGAGCATTTCCCTTGCTCTTGCCTTAAGAGCTACACCTATCCATTGGGAGAGAATGATCCCTATCATCTCCCACTGAGAATTTCACAAAAGCCACAGTGGAGAGGAAGAAGAAGCTGTACAAGAGTTTGTCTATAACTAGAAGGAACATGGATGGACTTCAGCAATGACAACACTGAGACCTGATTCCTTCTCCTAGTATGACAATTAGGATAGGATGTACGCCTTTATGTATGGCATAGGGTAAAAGTGTGATGCTACCTCAGAAAGACTAATCATCAGACGATAAAAAACAACACCATTTACTTAATAAGCCTAAACAATATTTTAGGCATGGTATGCATTCTTATGTGGTAAAGGGCATGGGAAGAGATGACGAAGAAATTAAAGATGTGTCATTGGTTTATAGCCTAACTGAGAATTTGAAACCTATATAAAGGAAATAGTTTAGGGACTAACACCAATAAAAATATTGAAAAAAGTAACATTGTTAACATCTTGAATAGTAGCCACAAAACAATGGTTTGTTTAATTTTTTTTTTTTTTTTGGCATTTCCCAAAGCAGCAAAGATTGCAAGAAGGCAGAAAGGGAGTGAAAAGAATGTAAGAACGAATGTGAAGAAAGGCAAATTTAAATTCCCCTCTATTCCTTCTTTGAATTGAAAAGCTAACCATTAAGATGAAACTTTCTCCACTTTATAGAGCTTAGATTTCCCTTCTACTTCTTTGGTTATCAAAAATTCACAGATCTACAGCAAGTCCTATCTTTTCTGTGAAGCCTGAGTTTATCATTCTCACTCACAGAGATGTTTTTCTTTTCTTAAGTTTATTTTTTAATTTTTTTTCATTTACCTTTTTTCCTATTCTGACTTGGTCCGCAGTTTCTAATGGTGTGTGTCAAGCCTCTTAGGGGAGGTATCTGAAGGAGTTTGTCCTTGATGAGAGAGGATCTCAAGGCCAAAAGAGCCATAGATGGAGCCTTGGGGGTTGATATATTTGTGAAGACAAGCCCAGGATGGGAGACGATTGTTTCTTCCAAAGAGTTATAAAGACAGATAAACTGTCACGGAAAGAAGTAAGTAGGTTTCTCCTCCACTGTTCCAGAGCACAGAACTAGGGCCAATAGGTAGAAAGTGTTAAAAACAAACTAAAGATTCCAAAATAGGACATAGAATAGTGGCCTTCAATTCATTTACAATATTCAAGACAAACACTTTGTCACCAGTTAGAAACATTTACATAGGGAATCCTTAACCTGGTATCTAGGTTGGAATAGATTAGATTATTTCAGTGATTCCTTCTAAATTTAAGACTAGGCTGGGCACGATGGCTCATGCCTGTAATCCCAGCACTTTGGGAGGCCCAGGCGAGCAGATCACCTGAGGTCAGGAGTTCAAGATCAGCCTGGACAACATAGTGAAACCCTATCTCTACAAAAATACAAAAATTAGTCAGGCATGGTAGCCTGTGCCTATAATCCCAGCTACTCATGAGGCTGAGGCAGGAGAATTGCTTGAACCCGGGAGGCAGAGGTTGCAGTGAGCTGAGATGGTGCCATTGCACTCCAGCCTGGGTGACAGAGTGAGACTCCCTCTCAAAAAAAAAAAAAAAAAAAAAACCCTGTTATGTCAAAACTATAGCATGAATTATATATACCTTATATATGGACTGTATTTATGCTGAAAAATTCAAATATTGGTAAGAGCAGAGGAAATCACTGGTAAATGACTCATTCAGACTTAAACTCCCTTATATTTTGTATAAATCTTTCCAGAAATGTATTTATATGTAAATTTCCTAAAATAAATTAATATCCTACATATTATTATCCAGTCTGTTTTTCCATTTCATTAGTACATCATGAACATCTTCCTTTGCCAAAAGATGTAGATGTAAGTCTTTTTTATAGTTATGTATTAATCAATTTCATATTACTGAACATTATCTCTAATTGTTTACTATTGTAAATAATGGCACAGTGCAAATCCTTATACACATATCTTTTAAAATTTGTCAAATTATTTCTTTGATAATTATTAAATTCTTATTTAATTTAGTAAACCAACTGTATGTAAACTCTTAATACTTTTAAGATATAAAGAGAAATTGCCTTCCAAAAAAGTGGAATAAATTCTTTCAGTGGCTGTATGCGAGAGAGCCTGTTTATCTAAACTCCTGTCAAAAGTGAACAGCATCTGTTTTAGATCTCTGCCAATTTGACAGGTGAAAAAATTATATCTTGTTTTACTTTGTTTTTCCTTCATGACTAGTAAAATTGAACGTTTTTTCATGCATTTACAAGTCATTTATAATTATTCTTCTGTGAATTGCCTGTTTATATTCTTTGCTCATTTTTCTCCTGGAGCATTCTTATTGATTTATGACAACTGTTTGTATATTAATGATATTAGTCTTTTTTATTTATGTTGTTCTTATTATTTTCCATTTTGTTATTTGTCTTTAACTTATATCGTGCTTTTTTTTTTTTTTAAAACAGGGAAGTTTTACATTTTTATTTAGTTGAATGTCTCAGTATCTTCTTTTAAAACTTCTGGTTGCATGATTTGAAAGTTCTTTTCACATGAAGGTGTGAATATTAATTTTTAAAGGCTTTTTAAAAATACAATTTACTTTATTCTTTACCCTAGAATGTCTCATGCAATTCTGGGCTTAATGTTCATCGATGATTGAGAAGAGAGTCACTGGTAAAAATATGCATATAGTTTAGGCATAAAAATAGGGTCCTTCCTTTTGCTCTTTCTGATCAGAGCCCTTCTTATTATATATTTTCTTTGTATTTACCTTCTAAAATATGGTTTTAGGTAGACTTATGAAATAAACCTCACTAAGAAATTTTGCATTGTTTGAAAAAGAGGGCTGAACATGGAGTAGTTTTTTTACTACAAGATGGATTTTTTCATCTTTGTGTGTGCGTACTTGCATAGGTACATAACAGATACACACATTCACATACAACTGAAACACCTATAACTGCTCTCAGTGTTACTTCTAAAATCTTTGGGTTTCTGAAAACACTGCAAGTTCATTTGTGGTAATCACATTCATTTATTCCTCTATAATTTGTAGGCTTTAAAAGTATGCACTGATAGTTATTTTGATTATTTGATAAATCTTTATCATTGTAATTGTCAGTGGCAAAGTAATTTATTAAGTATTTTCTCTTTGTAAGTCACTATGTAAGGCATTGTGGAGATAAAAACTAAAAAAGAAATATAGCTGTCTGGAAGCAGAAGTAAAATACATTGAAAAAGGAAGTGGCTAGAGGTTATGAAGCTCCTATAATGATCAGAGAAAGAGGTGACAGGGACTTGAACCGTGCGAATGGCCGTGGCCATGGGAAAGAGGAGAAGGTATAAACATGAGCTATGTTGCAGAAAGAACACCATGAGTACCATTAAAAAGTCAGTTTCAAGGCATAAGGAGTCAGGCCCATATGTCAAGGAAAGAAAAATCATGCTATCAACAAATACTAAGGATCATAAAAGGAAAGGTATAGTGAAAGATGAGTTTGATTTTTGACACAGTCAGTCAAATGAGAACAATGTACATTTGGAAAGAGGATAATATGCGTGTGTTTGCCTGGCTGTGAGTCTGGCTTTTGACACTTAGCATCACACAAGAAGAACCAAATTTCCTACAGTCCTAGAAATGTATACAATAGTTAAAAAAATTATTTGCAGGAGAAAGAATAGGAATTTGCTAAGAGGAAAGAAGGAAAAGTCATTTTCAGATTAAACATGTAGTATGTGTAAAGAGAGGATGAATGAAATAGTATGGCTATTCATAGAGCTACAACCAGGTCAGTATTTATGAAATGGAAAGTGGGACTAAGCATTGTGAGGGATGAGACTTGGTTCTCAGTCTTCTCTGCAAGAACCTGGAGGTTATGCATCTGAGATGACAAAGATGGAAATCAGTTGAACCTTGAGTCATCAATTGGCAGAAAGCTTCCAAAGCTCCCCAACTAACATTTAGAATGTTTGTTTCAGCAGCTAGAGTTAAGTACCAAACATGGTACTTACCCCATAATTATTTTAATTTTATAAGTGGTAACACATGCTAAATGTTCATTATAATATCTAGTACCAGTACACAATTTCAATAACCTTGTAACAATTACCACTAATAACTGTATTTTATATATATAATATATGTAATATGATATATGTACATAGATGTAATATGATTGTCATTTACTCTATCTTGAACAATTGAGAAATGGAAAAGTAAATAAAGTCCAATATTCATTATTCACTTTCTCCCCACAATCTGAATTAGGAATTCCTCAACTACCTCACCTTACCAGGAATCTTGCTTATAACACTCAACATTATGAATTACACTTATTTATTGGTTCATACGATTTTTACACCAATTAGACTATATGCCTTGGGGTTGGATACTGCATTTTATATACCATTACTTCTCTAGAGTCATCCAGCATAAAGTGTGGTACAAAAGAGCAGGCAATAAACATTAATTAGATTAATAAAATACATATAGGTTGGTAAACTTGGAAGAAAGCATAGAGATTATAGACTCAACTTTTTAATTTTTTAAAGACAAAACCTGGGTCCAGAGATGTTAAATAATTTTCTCAGTATCATGCAGCTGGTTAGTGGAATGGCTTAGAATCACGTTCAGTTTTCCTGAAATACTGTGTCCACTATATTGTACACTTCTTCCATTAAGTTGGACAACAAAGTATGCTTCCATAAAATAACTGGTGGGATTTTGATTACTCTGAAGGTTACTGTGAGCTACTGAGTCTTCTCTGTAATAACTGCTAAAGTTAATAAATTCCCAGGAAGATGAAGGGGCAGATTACAGGAAACCATAGACAGGAATTGAGCATGGAACTTTTCTTGAAGCTCAGCAGCCTTATATATGCACCTGCAAAGGGGCATCAAAGAGACACTTATAAAACCACAATAAGACTCTCGCTTTTTCCATTTTTTGAGAGTGTTAGCGTCTGCTGCCTGCAGCTATGAAAAATGAAATAGCTTCCAGGAGACTTCGCTTGGGCTAATGAAACTTTAGAACCCAAAACCAAAATTTGCCACAGAGGGAGGGACTCAAGATAGTTTTGTTAGTGCACAGATGTGGCAAGAGTGTTCAAAGGAAGGAAACAAAATTAAGAAACAACAGCCCTCTCCCTTTACCACCAAGCCCCACTGATTTCAAATTTACTGAGTGAGAGAGCAGTTTAAGAAACATCTGGCACATTGGAGAGATGTAAGAGAGCCAGAACACCAGAGGAGTGAATCTGAGGATCCACCTGGTGGGGCCTGCATATAAGTAGGTCATGATACTTACATGTCCAAGTAGACACAGTCTCCAAGGCAGATGCAGACATGCACTCCCTAAGGCGTCTTAATCTCAAAGCCAGAATCCTAGAGGTGGAAGTGGGAAATCTGTCCCTTCTCCCTCATTCACAAGGACACACATATATATACACTGACCAAGGGTACAAGGGAAAGAGAAAGAGGGTAAGGAAGCAAGCTGATCCCATTATGTTAAAGACAGGAAGGACCTTATTTTTTTTTTTTTTTTTTTTGTATTTTTTAGTGGAGACGGGGTTTCACCATGTTAGCCAGGATGGTCTCGATCTCCTGACCTCGTGATCCGCCCGTCTCGGCCTCCCAAAGTGCTGGGATTACAGGCTTGAGCCACCGCGCCCGGCCAGGACCTTATTTTTAAGTGAATTGTGATTCAAACGAAAATGATATTTTGAAAGGAAAGAGGAGAGGGGTGACATTTACATGGCATTAATGCATTGTTAATTTTGTCTTTTCAGATATCCAAGTGTCAAAATGTGCCTTGTGTTTTTTTGTTGCTAAACTCTGTATCCCATTGTTTGACAACTGGAGTGAAAGACGGATGTGTGGGAGTGACGTCTTTGAAAGAAATACACTTATGTTAGTGGTTTAGGCTCCAGGAAGATGGGATAAGAGTAGCTTCAGCTTTAAGCGATCATGTGGAAATACTTTGTTTTGTAAGAAAATCAAGTGTGAACTCTCAACCTTGTCTTATCTATCACAATCGCTTGGTGCGTAGGTCAACTCATATAGTAAATATAAAACTGTCTTGGAATTCCTAAATCCTATGTGGATGCTAAGCATAATGCTGAACTCAGAATAGCTACATTTTAAGCTCAGATGATCTAAATTATCATTGTCATTTCAACTCCCTATTCTTATTCTCCCCTTCCTCTTCTATCATCCAAGTAACTAATCATTGAATTAGACTTAAAATCGAAAACAAAGGAGGTGTAATTTTGCTTGGGTCTGTGCTACTCCAACCATATCTGAATGATTAAGTGAAGTTCTTATGAGCGTCATTTTAAAGTGCATTGCTACCACTAGCAACCTGAATGGTAGAAAATATAACTGTTCAAGCGGAATAAGAAAAGACTATCTTTGATTACTTAAATGACTTCTATAAAAGAGAATGCCAGCTGAAAAATAAACAACGTTTAAAAGAGAGTCCACTAGTGGACTGGATCTGACTGAAATGACTTTAAAGGATGTTTCTTTCTCCAGTCTTGACTTTCTATTTGGTTTCTGCAATTTTGAAATTCTACCTCTTGTTTGCAGTGAAGATGTCTATACAGAGGACCTTAATTGAGAAGCTGAACCTTATGATAGATCAGAATTCCAGTTCTTGAAGAAGACCACTTTAAGAGTGAAGTGGGAAAACTGATAAATGTAGAGATGTGGGTGTCCATAAGGTCTATATCTAAAGCAGTAGTGGATCTTATTCATGAAAACAGCTACCCTAACAGCATCTGGGCTATTTTAGTGACATTCAAAGGAGTAGTACTGCCAGCGGTGGTATCAGTAGTAGTAATAGAAGAGAGGACAAGCCAATGAAAAGAGGCTCATGATCCCAGATGCACATCCTGTCTGCATTATTCCCACTTCTATTTTAAATCTAGGTTAATGCCCTAAAAACAGGGACACCCTTTTGAGCTTCAGATTCCATGGAGGTATGTGACTGTACCTAGATCTGGCATGTTTTCTAGACAGCCAGATTCTTTTGTTGCTCAAAAGACCAATCATTTGTCTCTGTTTTAGTATGTCTATGTCCTACTATAGCTATGTAGATCATAGGCAAATTGAAATAGACGAGTCTATTTAAAAGTACAGTACCCTGATCTAGAATTTAGCACCACCGGTGGAGGTTTGAATGTCTAGGGATTGCAAAATCTGAGGCCTTCATGGACAGAATTATTTTAGAAATTGTTTTTGGCCCTGGCTTGGCTCTGTTTGTGTTTGTATGTGTGTGTATTATGATCACGTTAATTTTCGGATTTCTGTCTGATGCTCCCTATGTCTATCTGGATCTTCTGCTACTTAAAAACTTCACTGGTTGTTTTGTTCTGTTTTATTCTTTGCTTCAGTTCTTGGCTCTGCTGACCTGCAACTCTGAATCTTGTTCATTTTTAGATTTATGACATACACTGTCCAATGACCATTGACACTCGCCGTTTTCTTTCTGGTAAAGATTGCTCTTTGTTGTATTTCAGGGAGAGAAGAGACAGTGAGAAAGTCGGGACCTAGGATCTCAAGTCCCTAACACTCAATTTTGTCCAGTCACATAGTATGACAACAAGCAGATTTAAGAGAGAAACTGTTGAAGAGGAATAGGGAACACATCCATAGCTTATGTCTATCCAGCTTTGGTAGCAGACCTCACAACTGGGCTAGGCTGTCTCTGAGGGCTCGGTAGCAATGACTAAATACAGCCATCCTGGTTCCCTTCCCCGGACCTTGATGATTTAATATTCTGACAATGAGAAGCAGCAGCAAACACAAAACAGAGGAAAGCTCATCCAGGCATGTGTTTCTTCTCAAAGTATCAGCAGCTGGTTTAGATCTCCATTGCCTGCCCTTTTTTCATCAGTTCTCTTCCTGGTCTGGTTACATATTGCAAGTGTCAGGACTCCTCACTAGTGGAAGGCATCTCAGGCTAGTTTCATATTAACCTCCAATATATTTTTGAGAAACAGATTTTCAAAAAGATGACCAAAAAGCAGGTTCTATAGAAGAAATGATACCTAATAACACAAGAATTTTTAACCTTCATGATATCATAAACTCTGGGGCCTGGCTGGCACCTAGATGGAAAAGTACACCTGGCCTTAAACCATGCCAGTGTTCCTCCTTCCCAGAGGTTAGACTGGAATGAGATCTTTAACTCCTGTTAGTGAGTGACTTGTATTGGTTCTACTAACTAAGGCCAGATTCATATAACTACGTAGTTTAAAGATGCTGTCTACTGAAGATTTTGTGCCATATCAGTCAGGTTCTGTTTTATTTTGCTGGTCACATGTTGTGAACGTGTTTGAGTATGACCAGAGAGCAAGGGATATTTCAGAGGGGAGAGAATGTCAAAAAAGAGTCAATATCTAAATACATGTTTTTGCAATCTGGAAAAACAATTTCTTTTGGAAAAAGAAACAAATAACTAAACTCCAGAATGTGCAAGTGGGTGATTCATATATTCCATAGAGTGAAAACGTTAAATTCTAAAAGCCTTTAGGCTGTGATTTTCTTGTCTTTCCTTGTAACTTAAAATAGATGGAGGAAAAAGACAGCAGAGAGAAGGAGGGGGAGTTAAATGAATCAAGAGGGGGACTGTCAAAGCTGCTATAAAGTCTGCAGGAAGGCAACAGCAGTAAGGAAAAGTAAAAAGGCTATAGTCATAAAGATGATGGCATTTGTGAAGCAGCGGAAAGAAATGTCAGGAGGGGTGCTCTCTAAATCTGAATAATATAGGACTTAGACATTTCACATTCTAAATTATTTTACGAGTTCAACCAATCCAGCTTCTACTACATTTGGCATGTGCAAATAATTGGGTGCTTCAATAAAAAGCCTTAGGTAATTCATTTATTCTATTACATGATATTACCATCAAGTATTACTATCATTATTTTAGATTGGGCTAGGTATGTTTCATAAGATTAGTTTTTGAGTTTATCAAAATTTGGTAATCCTCTAAGACACTGATTTTCTAACCTGGCTGTGCTTTTGGATTGCTTGCATTTTTTAAAAATATGTATTCGCAGGAGATACCCAAAATCTGCATTTAAAATTGAGAATATCGGAGTGATACATCTGGGAAGTGGTGACATGATCTGCCACCTTTGGGAGCCATGATTCTAAAACAATGTGCAGAAATAAATCTCTTAGTCAATATTTTGTCAATGCTCTAAAAATAGAAAATACATATTAAAATATTTACGACTTCAATATTTAAGGATTTAAACAAACGAGCACACAAAAGAATAATTATTTTGTTTTCATATGTGCCCAATGATAAGGTGTGTAAACTGTGATGAAGTCAGTTTTGGTTAACGTAGATCTCCAATAAATGCCTATTGGAAAAAAGACAGTTATGAATATATTAAAAGAGGATAAAAATAGGACATATAAGTTAAAATGAAAAGGAATAAGCAGCATCACTAGACTAGAAATCAGGAGAAATGTTCTCAATGCCATCTCTAAACTAGAAACTTGCTCAGCTTTCTTCTTCTGTAAAATAAGTTAGCTGGTTTTAAGAAAAAACCTCTAAGTCTCTTCAACTTCTAACATTTTATAATCCCATGATTCTAGAGACCATTGTATTTTAGAGGCTATATGTAATGAAAGAATACATTCGTTTGATATCTGAGTATATTTTATTATCTTTTAAATTACCTCGGCTTTGATCAATAATCAGCATTACCTTACTTCAGTGATAAAAATGCCATTTCTTTACACTCCATCCAAGCTTTGAAGTAAAAGCCTCCTAGAGAGGTAAGCATGTTTTTCAGTTATAGGTGCTTACTGGCCAAGCTCGGTGTCTCATGCCTGTATTCCCAGCACTTTGGGAGGGCGAGGTGGTGGATGGATCACTTGAGGCCAGGAGTCCGATACTAGCCTGGCCAAAATGGCAAAATCCCATTTCTACTAATAATACAAAAATTAGCCAGCCATGGTAGTGTGCATCTGTAGTCCCAGCTACTCAGGAGTCTGATGCATGAGAATTGCTTGAGCCTGGGAGGCAGAGGTTGCAGTGAGCTGAGATCATGCCACTGTACTCCAGCTTGGGCAATAGAGCAAGACTCTGTC
>NW_012116254.1:1130390-1165628 GCF_000951035.1 Colobus angolensis palliatus | reverse complement strand
GAATTCAGGGCAATCATGGCAACTGAAAAGTGAGCAAGACTCTGTCTCAAAAAAAAAAAAAAAAAAAAGACCTTCATGATTCTGTCTACCTTCAATTTTCTGGATTTTCACGTTTTTGTTTTCAAATTTCATATATTTTAATTCACTTATTCTTTCATTCATACATTGATTCAACAACGTTGAGTGAATACTTAAAAGGTGCCACAGTTGTGCTAGGCACTAAAGAGATAAGGTAAAGTAAAATCCAGTGTAGTCTCCATTCCCTCAGAGCTTTATGGGCTAGTAGATAAAGAGATGTTAATGACACAATTTCACAATCCATATTAAATTTCCAGCCATTCTGAAGGAGGAAGGGCATTTAACCTATGAACTAAGAGTCGGCTGTGTTTTCAGATGGATAGAACTGGACTAGGCCAAGAGAGATAAGAAAACTTGAGGGAGAGGGTTACTTATGTGAGAAAGTCCAGTGGTTGAAAGTAACATGGAAAGTATGAAGTTTTTTTAAAAAAGCCTGAGAAGACCAAGGACCGGGAGCAAGAGAGAGATGTTTTACAATTAGGTGTGAGTAATTGTTAGAGGTAGGACCCTGTAGAACCCTGAAGGCCTTGTGAGATTCTTTATCTCACAAGATAAAGAATCTGTGCTGTTGGCTAAATAGTTGCCGTACTCCTTTTGAGCATAGGCTAGGATCATACCTCCCTGCCCTTTTGGAGTTAGATGAGGCCCTTTGACCTCCTGTGATTTGAGGCATTCTAACAGGTGTATAGTGGTATGACGCTAACATAAGTGGTTTCCATTTATGTTTCTCTGATAAGTAATGATGTTGAACATTTTTCACTTTTTTTCATCCATCTAATGTATTTTTTGGTCATGTCTATTTAAATCTTTTGTCTATTTTTTTAATTTAGATTTTTGCTTTATATGTTAAATTATGGAAACTATATATTAAGGGTACAAGTCCTTTATAAGATACATGTTTTGTAAATTTTCTTTCCTAATCTGTGGCATGTATTTTCATTTTCTAAACAGTGTTTTTTTGACAATCCAAAGTTATTAATTTCATTTGTTTGCTTTTTTCAGTCAGCTCATTATTTATTTATTTATTTGAAACGGAGTTTCACTCTTGTAGTCCAGGCTGGAGTGCAACAGTGCTATCTTAGCTCACTGCAACCTCCACCTCCTGGGTTCAAGCAATTCTCCTTCTTCAGCCTCCCGAGTAACAGGGATTACAGGTACCTGCCACCATGCCTGGCTAATTTTTGCATTTTTAGTAGAGATGGGGCTTCGCCATGTTTACCAGGCTGGTCTTGAACTCCTGACCTCAAGTGATCTGCCAACCTCAGCCTCCCAAAGTGCTGGGATTACAGGCGTGAGCCACTGCACCAGGCCAGTCTGCTCATTTAATAGTAGAAAAAGTTTCATTCACATAATGAGATTGAATAGTTTACTTTTTGATATCCTTATGCTTTTGAAAAATCTGTATGATTATCTATTTGCAAAATACGTAATTTCAAACTATTTCATAAATCTAACATTATTAGTATGTTAGTATTAAACTGGATTTTATTAATATTCAGATTAATCAGGCCACATAGCAATAAGGAATATGATTCAACTATATTATACAAGTTTGTTAGTAAAATAGAAGTGTAAGCTCTCTTCATCTAACTTATTATGAGACATTTATTCATGGTTTTACTTTGGACCTTTATATATCATGGAACCATGGGTTTTTCTCTAAATCTAGGTTAGTATTGATCTTCCTGAAATGATCTTAAACCCATACCAAAATAATTAATTTTGATGAAGTCTAGTTTATCAAACTATAATTAAATATCCCAATTATAATAGAAATAAAACAATAAAATATCCAGCTATGATATTTAGTAAGAAATGTATAATATCTATATGAGGAAATATTTAAATATCTTGAAAAGAGACAAAAATAGACCTGAAAAAATAGATGCTCTGTGTTAAATAACAGATTATTTTTTGGATCCTAGGCCTATTGATTCTGTCATTTATAGGAAAAGCAAGTAAGCAAGACCAGCCAGCAACATTTTGAATAGGTGCAATGATAATACTGAGCCTCATTTTAAGTTAAAAATATACATTATCAATATCTCTATTTAAAACATTTTGGTATCAGGATAAGAAAAACTAAATCCATTCATGGACTAGAACAGAAGACTATAAAAAGAACCTATGGATATATGGAAATTTTGTATATAATAAAGGTGATGTTTCAAATTACTATGGAAAAAATAGAGCTTTTGATAAACAGTTTGAAAACTATTTGATGGCCATAACATTTTATTACTTACTTTGCACCCATATCCAAATAAATTTTAAATAGATCTTAAATAGAAATATAAAAAATAAGAACATGCAAGTGTGTATAGTCTGTTCTCACACTGCTAATAAAGACATACCCAAGACTCGGTAATTTATAAAGGAAAGAGGTTTAATGGACTCACAGTTCCACAGGGCTGGGGAGGCTTCACAATCATGTGGGAAGGCAAAACAGAAGCAAAGGCATGTCTTACATGGCAGCAGGCAAAAAGAAAAACTTATGCAGAGGAACTCCCATTTATAAAACCATCACCTCTCATGAGACTTATTCACTATAATGAGAACAGTATGGGGAAAACCACCCCCATGAGTCACCTGATTCAATTCTCTCCACCTGGCCCCATTCTTGACACATGGGGATTATTACAATTCAAGAGGAGATTTGAGTGGGGACACAAAGTTGAACCATATCAAGTGCAACATAAAAAGTGAATTATTTTATAATCTCCAAGTGTGGAAAGTTTTTTTCTCACAATGACTCAAAACCCAGAAGCAATAAAGAAAAAATCTTAATACAAAAAGTAATGAGAAAAAACCACCATGAACATAGTCAAAACACAAACAATGAATCAGAAAATAATTCTTAATTATATTAAAGAATATCTACTGAAATGTAAAAATGTTCTTAAAAAATAGCGATGACAAAACCTGAAAACTTGTCAGAAAAAAGAAACAGGAAAAAAATTTAAACATGGATTTAATGGGGGTAGGGGTAGTGTGTGTGGGAAGTGGCTCCTAGATATATTAAAAAGAGAAATGCAGAAAACTACCTGGAAATACTACTTTTCATCTATTAAATTAGCAAAACTCCTATTACCCACCTACATTAGTCCGTTTTCATGCTGCTGCTAAAGACACACCAGAGCCTGGGCAATTTACAAAAGAGAGAGGTTTAATTGGACTCACAGCTCCATGTGGTTAGGAAGGCCTCACAATCATGGCAGAAGGCAAGGAAGAGCAAGTCACATATTATGTGTTTGGTGGCAGGCAAAAAGAGAGAGTGTCTGCAGGAAAACTCCCATTTTTAAAGCCATGAGATCTCATGAGACTCATTCACTATCATAACAGCACAGGAAAGATCCACCCCTATGATTCAATTATCTACCACCTGAAACCTCCCACAACACATGGGAATTATGGGAGTGATAAGATGAGATTTGGGTGGGGACACAGAGCCAAAACATATCCCACCCTCCAGCCCATTCTCCACTTCCCAGAAAATAAAATGTGTTGGCCAAACTGTTATGAAAAAGGCACTGTCACACATGACTGGATGAAATGAAAAACAGTACAAATGCTATGGAGGAAAATTTCATAACATAAAACAAAACTACACATGTACTTTGCTTTTTAATCAGAAATCTAATCCTTAGGAATCTTTCCTAAAGATATACCTCAATGCATATCAAGAACAAAGACACAAATTTATTCTCTGTCCAGAAGTAGGGAGTGTTTAAATGAGGATTTTCTGATACTGCTGCAAAATAGAATACCACAAGAACTTAAGACATAATGAAGATTACCTCTATGTGCTGATTTGGAGTCATCTTCGGTATGAATTATCAAAAGGAACAAATCAAGGCTCAGAAGAGTATTCACATAATGCTTTCATTCCTGTGAACCACAGGTTCTCAACTTGAGGTGATTTTGACCCTCAAGGCAATATTTGGCAACATCTGGAGATATTTCTGGTTTTTATAACTGGAAAGGTCCTACTGGTATCTAGTGGGAAGAGTCCAGGGATACTCAGAACAACCCCTGCAACAAAGAATTAGCAATGAAAACATCTAGCAATCAGATCTTGGTTTCCTCATTAAAAGGAATCATGGATCTTTGGGGGAATGGCTGGTACTCGATCTAAGATAGGGAATATGTAAATTGAGTTTGAAGTATCTTCTTGTGCCAGAAAGCAATGATGCATCCAGAGTCTAGGGTAGGAATATCAAGAGAAATAAGATGCCAGTTTGCAGAGGCTTTCATTGACCAATATGGGCAAATTTGAAAGTAAAAAGTTGCATAGAAAAAAATACCTATAATTGATTGTAAAGATGAAAGAGCCGAGAGAAAGAGAATTTTCTCTGCTGCCTCTTATAAGGGCAGTAATCCCATCATGACAGCAGCATCCTCATGATCTCACTTAACCCTAATTATCTCCCAAAGGCCCCATTTCCAAATATTATCACACTGCTGGCTAGGGGTTCAACATACACATCTTTGGGGGAAAGGCAAAAATTCAATATATAACCGTTGATAAAGGATTTTTTTCTTTTTTGTAGAAGAGTACCAGTTAACATAGTTGAAGAAACAATAGATTTAGAAAATCAACATTCAGCAAACTTTAAAGAAATTGACTTGGGCAAGAATCACCAATGGATGCTAAAATGATTAGGTGGAAGTTTGTGGGAAACAGAAAATTTCCAAAGTGCTAGAGCCCCACTCCCCCAACTGTTTGTAAGTTGCAAAAGAAAATGACACCTTTAGGATCGAGAGATCTTAACCAAATAATCAAACTTAGTATTGCTAATAATTGGCAATTTGATATGTGCATTCTGATGTGGTAACGTGTTGTACCATAGCATCACCTCTAGAGTTTTTTCTTTTTGACAAAAATGTTTAATCTGAATTTTACAAAGGCTTTAGACCTAAATTCAGTTTTAAAGAGATACAAATCATATAATAACAGGTTAGCGACATAATGAGGAAGCAATCAGGTAACTCTAAAATGTGGAACTGTTTATATAACAACTGACCTATTTTGATAATGGAAAAGAGATTGGTTTAGAAAGAAAAAAATCATAATCACACTTTAGAGACCATCAGGGAAATTTGAATTTTATCTACGTGTGGAAATGTAGATAAAACAAATATGGTAAAATATTAAAATTATCTTGTTTTAAGATGATTATTTTGAATTTTCCATATATTTGAAAATTTTATAATAAAAATAGAATAAATACCAGAAAGTTGATAGAATAATAAGGGGAGCGAACTCCTGGTCGAGATAGAGTGGTACACACATATGCATTATCTCCCTACCACCCAACTCCCAATACATAAGAATTGTGTGTGTGTGTGTGTGTGTGTATGTGTGTGTAAGATACATGATGATAAAATGTGTGTTCAGGTAAGAAGAGAAAACTCTAAATAGTAAGAACAAATTCTAGTACCAAGAAGAAAGTAGAGGAAAATATAGGCAGAGTGGTGTAGGACTTTTAAAACCATGTTAAATCATGGCAGAGAACACAATCTACATGTCAGAGCTAGGGGCTGGATTTAGTGCTAGTTAGTGAACTCCAGTTCAAATAAATTTTACAACTGTCTTGGGTATGGTCAGAGAAGCACCTCTTGCCAGTGGCTTAGGAAAAAATAAATGCATCTAAATGCAAACAAACAAGAGAGAAGTGACAAAACAAAAACAGAGTAACAAAAAAGAAATACCAAAAGCATGCAGAACAGCACTACCAGTTGAGGAGGAAAGTGCAAAATGCAAATATAAAACCTGTTGTGGGTTGTACAGACAAGAGGACCAAGATAGAGGTACTAAATAAAAGTTACTGAACACATCATGAAAGACTCAACATACAGAACTCATATGGAAAGAAATATTAAAAATAATGTCATCCAAAAAAGTAGTTATTATCTTTGAAAACAAGAGAGAAATTTTCTTTAAAAAGGAGTATCAGAAACTAATATCATATTTATTAAAATAAAATTTAGGAGAAATATTTAACAGAAGGATACAACTGGAAAGAATTAGTGAATTAAATAGAACTGAATAAAAATTGTTAAAAATTTTTAAGAGACACGGAGGAAGGATAGAATGAAAAGTTTCAATATACATCTTATAAGAGAGAAAGCAAGTGGGAATGGAGCAGAAGTGTAATAATGGGAGAGAGAAAATATTTGGATTTGAGTAAATACGTGAATGTTTAACAAAATGCAAAATAAAGAGTAGGATATTTGTTCTTTCGTATTTTGGTAACAACACCCCGTAGAACTTTCTAGGCCTGGCTGATGTCTCTTTCCAGAAAAGAATATATAAATTTGTGAGTCAGTTATTCTAATTACTTTTGATTCATTCAAATATAATTATTTCCTTGATTTTCATAATAAAGTCCTATTTTCTATATGAAATTTTATTTTTCTTGATTCTTCTTTCCAGTGGTTCATATTTTACTACTGTTTTAAATAACCAACTTTGGATTTTTTGATTACATTAATTCTTTTTGTTTATATTATACTAACTTATGCTATTGATTTTATTTCTTTTCTTACACTTTTAAGTTCTTGGGTATTATTTTTTAATAGTTTCTGAGGTTGAATGCTGTATTTATTTGATACAATTTAGCATCAAATAACCTTACATCAAATATCATACTTATTGTTGAAAATTTAGAAGAGAAATAAAAGCGTATCTGCTATCACTCTATTATTTCACATTTAGTAGAGATCTCAACCAATATAATAGGATAAGACAAAGAAATGGGATGTGTGAATATTGGAAAGGAGAGAAAAGCTTTTCATTTAATTTCTTTCTTTTTTTTTGCTTTCTCTTTGTGTCTCAATGTTTGTATACAGTATAATTGTCTATATATATACCCACATGCTGAATCAATAAGCTTAATAAAATAGATGATAAAAACAAATAGTGGCCAAGTGCGGTGGCTCATGCCTGTAGTCCCAGCACATTGGGAGGCTGAAGCAGGTGGATCACGAGGTCAGGAGTTCGAAACCAGCCTGACCAACATGGTGAAACCCTGTCTCTACTAAAAATACAAAAATTAGTTGGGTGTGGTGGCACACACCTGTAGTCCCAGCTACTTGGGAGGTTGAGGCAGGAGAATTGCTTGAACCCAGGAGGTGGAGGTTTCAGTGAGCCGAGATTGCGCTGTTGCACTCCAGCCTGGGTGACAGAGCAAGACTAAATGTTAAAAAAAAAAAAAAAAAATAGCACTTTTCTTTAATAGGAACAGTCAAAACCATTAGCAAAGCAATCAGTTTTTTTAAAAACTTAAATAAGGTCATTTGGAACTTCAAAAGAAAATACAGCTGTATAAAAATAGATGTTTAGTTGGGTAAACAGAGAAACAGTCCATGTTCTTAGATGGCATGACACCATTATAAAGGTATAAATATTCTTCAATTATTTTACAAATTCAATACCAATAAAATCTCATTTGATATTCTGAGAAATTTAACAACTTAATTTTAGATTGTATATGACAGAACTAAAACTCAGAAATATGTAAGTAAACATTTGACAGGAAGCATAAAGCGTAAAAATGGGGTTATATGTTCTCTCAGGTAATTTGATGTATTACACTTCTCTAGAATTGAAAATAATGACAATGATGCAACAGTAAATGAACAGTCTAATGCAACAGAAAAGAGCTCAGAGGCAGACCCATGTATACATAGGATCTTATTTTATTAAATTTTTACAATATATGGTACATGTATAGAGAAGTATATATAGACAGAGTTCACTTTTTTTGCATTAGCTTCACTGTCTCATCATTTAAATATGTCATTGTCCCCCTTTGTGTTGAGGAAATTGTCATTGAACACAGAATTACAGTTAGGCAGTTTTTTTCTTCCTGCACTTTAACAATGTAACTCAATCATTATTGTTTCTGGCTTGAAGTTAGCTGTAAGTTTTTACCGCTCCTTTTCAGGTACTCTGGGTGCTTTCAAAACTCTTTATGTTTTTGAGTTTCAGCAATTTTCCTATGGTGGGTCAAGTGTTACTTCCTTTATCATCCTTCTTAGGGTTTGTAGTACCTCTTGAGTTTGTGGCATTGTATCTTAATGAGTTTTGAGAAAATTCTCAAATGATAGCTTTTCATTGTTGCTTATACCCCATTCTTTTTCTTCTTTTCTTCTTCCTTAATATAGTAATCACCCATTTATTAAATTATTTCATTTATATATATAAATATATAAAATGTAAGTGTATATGTATATATATGTACATGCATAAACAATCACATATTAGATTTAATTTTATTTTTATTAATATATGTGTGTATTTCCAGGATACATAATAATTAAATACATTCACATAATTTATAAAGATCAAATCAGTGTAACTGAGATATCTATCACCTTAAATATTTTTCCTTCTTTAATGCTAAAAATATTCAAATTATTGTCTTCTAGCTATTTAAAAATATACAATAGAGTATTGTGAACTATAGTTCCTCTACTAATCTATAAGACACTAGGTCTTATGTCTTCTGTCAAACTGTTCTCACACTGCTAAAAATAACTACCTGAGACTGGGTAATTTATAAATAAAAGAAGGGTAATTGACTCAGAGTTCCACTGGCTGTACAGGAAGCATAGCTGGGGAGGCCTCAGCAAACTTAAAATTATGGCAGAAGGCGAAGGGGAAGGCAGCACGTCCTATAGAGCTGAAACCAGAGGAAGAAAGAGAGCAAAGGAGAAGGTGCTACACACTTTCAAGGAACCAGATCTCATGAGAACTCCATGATGACACAGCACTTGGAGGATGGTGCTAAACTGTAAGAAACCACCCCCATGATCCAATCACCTCCCACCAGGCCCCACCTCCAACACCTGGGATCACAATTCAACATAAGATTTGGGTGGGGACACAGAGCCAAACCATATCACAAACTGTGTGTGTGTACTCATTAATCATCCTTTTCATCACTTCCATCCCCACCCTTCCTGGGCCCTAGTAACCACTAATCTACTCCTTATCTTTATGAGATCCACCTTTTCACCTCCCACATACATGTGAGATGATGTCATATTTATCTTTCTGGCTGGGCTTGCCTTATTTTTACTTACCATAATATCCTCCAGTTCAAGCAGTATTACTACAAATGACAGGACTTTATTTTTTAAAGGCTGAGCAGTACTCCACTGTGTGTGTGTGTGTGTGTGTGTGTGTGTGTGTGTGTGTGTGTGTGTATGTATGTGTATGTGTAAATATCACATTTTCTTAACCCATTCATTCACTGATGGGCACTTAGTTTGATTACATAGTTTTGCTATTAAGTTGATTACACATTTTTGCTATTGTGACTAGTGCTGCAATAAACATGGGCATGCAGATACCTCTTCAATATATTGATTTCCTTTTTTGTCTATATACCTAGGAGTAGAATTGCTGAATCATATGGTAGTTCAATTTTTAGTATCTTGAGAAACCTCCATACAGTTTTCCACAGTGACTGCACTATTTTATATTCACACCAACCGTGCACAACCGTGTTTCCATTTTCTCTACACACTCACCGGCATTTGTTATTTCCTGTCTTTCTGATAAGTCATTTTAACTGGAGTGAGATGACATCCCTTTGTGGTTTTGATTTGCATTTCTCTGATGGTAAGTTATGTTGAGCATTTTTTACATATCTGTTAGCCATTTAAATGTCTTCAGAAATATATATTCAGATCTATTACACAGGTTTAAAGTCAGATTTTTTTCTTAGTTGGTTGAGCTCTTTATATATCCTGGTTATTAATTCCTTGTCAGATGAATAGTTTGCAACTATTTTCTCCCTTCCTGTGGGTTTTCTCTTCACTTTATTGATTGTTTCCTTTGCTGTGCAGAAGCTTTTTAGCTTGATGTAATCCCATTTGGCTATTGTTGCCTTGGTTGCCTGTGTTTTTGAGGTCTTATACACAAAAGTCTTTGCCCAGATCAAAGTTGTGGAGTATTTCCCAATGCTTTCTTCTAGTAGTTTTGTAGTTTCAGCTCTTAACATATTTAATTCATTTTGATTTAATTTGTACATATGTTCAAAGATGGGGATTTAGGTTCTTCCTCCTGCATATCCAGTTTTCCCACCATCATCTATTGAAGAACCTGTTCGTTCTTCATTGTATGTTCTTGAAAATTCCATTAAAAATGAGTTGGCTGTAGCTGCATGGATTTATATCTGGGTTCTCTATTCTGTTTCATTGGCCTATGTATCTGTTTTTACGCCAGTTACCATGCTGAGTTGGTTACTCGAGCTTTGTAGTTTATCTTGAAGTCAGGTAGTGTGATGCCTCCAGGTTTCTTCTTTTATCTCAGGATTGCTTTGGCCATTTGGGGTCTTTTGTGGTTCTATATTATTTTTAAGATTGTTTTTTCTAATTCTGTAAAGAATATCATTAGTAGGTAATTTGATAGAGGTTGCACTGAATCTGTAAATTGGTTTGTGTAGTACTGCCATTTTGACAGTATTAATTCTTCCACTCGTGAACATGAGATACCTTTCCATTATTTTGGTCTTCTCTTCAATTCCTCTCATCATTGTCTAATAGCTTTCCTTGCATAAATCTTCCTTTTCATTGGGTAAATTGAATCTTAGGTGTTTTAGTCCTTGTAGCTATTGTAAATGGGATTTGCTTTCTCAATTTCTTCTTCAGATTGTTTGCTGTTGGTACATATAAATGATGCTAATTTTTACATTTTGTATCCTGCAACTTTATTGACTTTGTTTTTTGGTGGAGTTTTTAGGGTTTTCTAAGTACAAGAACATATTGTCTGTGAACAAGGATAATTTGGCTTCTTCCTTCTCAATTTGAATGCCCCGTATTTCTTTATCTTACCTAATTTCTCTGGCTAGAACTTTCAGTATTATGTTGAATAAAAGTGGTGAAAGTGGGCATCCTTGTCTTGTTCAAAATTTTTAGAGAAAAGGTTTTAAAGTTTTCCCCATTCAGTCCAATGTTTGCTATGAGTTTGTCATATTTGGCCTTTATTATTTTAAGGTTATGTTTCTTCTATGTCCAGTTTAAATGTTTTTAATCATACAAGGATATAGAATTTTATCAAATACTCTTTCAGCATTTATTGAAATGATCACATGGGCTTCGTTCTTGGTTCTGTTAATGTGTGTATCACATCGATTGTTTTGCATATGGTAAACCATGTTTGCATTCCAAGTGGAGACTATCCCACTGGATGATCCCCACTTGCTTGCAGTGATTTGGTTTTTTTTTTTTTTTTTTTTTTTACTATGTTGCTGAATTTTGTTTGCTAGTATTTTATTGAGGATTTTTGCATCTATCTCTATTAGAGATCTTGTCCTGTAGTTCTATTTTTTATTGTGTCTTTGTCTGGTTTTGGTATTGGGGAAATGCTCCTTTGTAGAATGAGTTAAAAGGTATTGCCTTGTCTTTATTTTTTTGAAAATTTGAGTAGAATTGGTATTAGTTTTTCTTTAGATGTCTGGTAGAATTCAGCAGTGAAGCTCTCAGGTCCTGGGCTTTCCTTTGGTTGAAGAAATTTTATGTTCTGGTTTTCAATTTGTTTGTGGTTCAGTGTTGGAAGATTGTATTTGTCTAGGAATGTGTTCGTTTCTTTTGGGTTTCCTAATTTGTCAGTACATAGTTACTCACAGTAGTCTGTAATGATTTTTTGTATTTCTGAGGTTTCAGTTGTTATGTCACAATTTTTTTTTGTCTGATTTTCTATATTTAGGTGTTCTCTTTTCTTAGCCTAGCTAAAGGTTTGTCAATTTTATTTATCTTTTCACAAAAATGTTTATTTCTGCTGGCATGGTGGCTCACACCTGTAATGCTAGTACTTTGGGAGGCCAATGTGGGCAGATCTCTTTAGGTTAGGAGTTTGAGGCCAGCCTGGTGAACATAGTGAAACCCCTTCTCTACTAAAAATACAAAAATTAGCTGAGTATGGTGGCAGGCGCTTGTAATCCCAGCTACTTGGGAGGCTGAGGCTGAGGCAGGGGAATAGCTTGAGCCTGTGAGGCAGAGGTTGCAGTGAGCTGAGATTGAACCACTGTACTCCAGCCTGGTGACAGAGTGAGACTCTGTCTCAAAAAAAGATATTGCATTGATATACTGAATTTATTTTTGTCCTAATTCCCTTTGTTTATGCTCTAATTCTTTACTTATTTCCTGCTACTATTTTGGGTTTTGTTTGTTCTTGCTTTTCTGGTTTCTGGAGGTACATAATTAGTTTTTGTATTTGAAGTCTATATATTTTTTGTTATAGATACCTATTGCTATAAATTGATCTTTTAGTACTGCTTTTGTGGTATCCCATAGAGTTTAGTATGTTGTATTTCCATTTTCGTTGTTTCAAGAAATTTTTGTTTCCCTCATAATTTCTTCATTGACCAGTTGATCATTCAAGAACATGTTTAATTTTTATGTATTGTGTATTTTACAAGTTTTCTCTTGTTATTGATGTCTAGTTTTATTTCATTTTGTCAGAAATTATTCGTATAATTTCTAGATTTTTGAATTTGTTGAGACTTGTCTTACAGCCTAATATATAGCTTATTCTGGAGAATGTTCCATGTGCTGATGAAAATAATAGGTATTCTCCTAAGGAATCATCAGTTAGGCCTATTTGGCTTCAGGCATAGTTTAAGTCTGATGTTTCTTTGTTGATTTTTGTCTGGATGATATGTCCATCACTGAGAATGGGGTGTTGAAGTCTCCTACTATTTTTTTTATTTCAGTTTATCTCTCCCTTGACATCTGTTAATGTTTGCTTTATATGTTCCAGAGCTCCAGTGTTGTTTGTGTGTATATGTTTAGAGTTATTGTATCTTCTTGCTAAATTGATCCCTTTATCATTATTTAATGACTTTGCCTATTTTTACTGTTTTTGGCCTAAAGTCTGTTTAATCTGATATAAGTATAGCTGCTCCTATTCACTTTTGGTTTCCATTTGCATGAAATATATTTTTTCATCTTTTTACTTTCAGTCTGTCTAGGTCTTTATAGGTTAAGTGGGTTTCTCGAAGGCAGCGTATATTTGGCTCTTGTTCCTTTATTTGTTCAGCCATGCTATGCCTTTTAATTGGAAAATGGAGTCCATTTATATTTAGTGTTTTTATTGATAACTAAGGACTTGCTATTGCCATTTTTTTACTGGTGTTCTGATTGTTTTATAACTCCTCTCACCTTTTCTTACTGTATTTTTTTGTGATTGAGTGATTTTGTTTTGTGGTTGTATGTTCTAAATTGTTGCTTTTCATTTTTATTAGTTACAAAATATAATAGTTATTATAATTATATGTTCTCACATTATGGTTTCCATGAAGCTTACCAAAAACATCATATAGGTATAACAAGTCATTATAAGGAGACGACAATTTATCTTCGACAACAAAAGAGGAATAGAAACAAAGAAAAAAAAACTTAGTACTTTAATTCCATCACCTCCACATTTTGACTTTATGTTGTCTCAAGTTAAAATATAAATTAATAAAAATATTGCCTATCTTTCAATAGGTTGCTGGAGCTATTATTTTGAATAAAATTTCCTTTTGAGGTTTATATTAAAGTTACTAGTGGATTGGACACTAATGTTATTAGAGTATTCTGGGTTTGTGTATTTAATTTTATCAGTGAATTTTATATCTTCAAATGTTTTCTTGTTGCATATTAGTGTTTTGTTTTCTTTCATTTTCAGATTGAAGAACTCCCTTTAGCATTTCTTGTACGATCATTCTGGTGGCAGTGAATTATCTCAGCTTTTGTTTATCTGGGAAAGACTATCTTATTTAAAGGATAGCATTACTGGATACAGTGTTATTGCATAGCAATATTTTTCTTTCAAGACTTTGAAATTATTGTCTCACTTCCTCCTGACTTGTATGATTTTTACTGAGAAATCTGTTGCCAGAATAATTGGAATAAAATAATTATTAGATGCATTGGGGTGGTCTTATTTGGGTTAAATCTGTTTGGTGTCCTCTGACTCTCCTGTACCTAGGTTTTTATCTCTTTCTCAAGTTTTGGAAAGTGTTCTGTTATTATCTTTTTGAATAATAGCTTCCCATACCTTGCTCTCACTACTTCTTGAAGACTAATAATTCTTAAAGTTTGTCTTTTGCAGTAATTTTTTAGGTAAAAAATTTTTTGGCAAGTTTTTGTAGGCAATTTTTGTTTCTTTTTATTCTTTTTCTTTTCTGACTGTGTATTTTCAAATCCCTTTTCACTGAGCTCATTGATAACTTTCCTCTGCTTGAACCATTCTGCTGTTGAATCTTTAATAAATTTTCCAGTTCTGCACATGTATTTCTCAGTTGCAAGATTTTTATTTGACTTTTAAATTATTTCAATGTGTTTTAAAAATTTATCTGATACATTTCAGAATTGTTTTTCTATATTATGGAGATCACTGCATTTCCTTAAAACTGTTAGTTTGTATTCTTGGTCAGAGTATTCACATACTACCATCTCATTAGGGTTAGTCATTGGTTACTTATTTTGCCTGTATGGGAAGGTCATGATTCTCTGCTGCTGTTTTTTGTGGATGTATATCAATGCCTTTGCATTGAAAGATTTGTTATTTTTTCCAGGCTTCTCTGTCTGACTTGCTTTGGTTATTACTAAATATGTTTCCTTAGAGAAACTTGGCAATTTACCTACTAATTTTCCTTCTTTTTTTTTTTTTGCTAGGTCACTGCCTAGCACTAGGTCACTGCCTCCTTTTTGTCAATCAATGGTACCTTAAACCCAGGTTTGCCTTGGTTCTAGTAAACTATCAGAGTTCTGCCCATCCCAAATAGTTGAGGTCCCAAGGGGGAAATATCAGAAGCACAGGAAGGTTGGATAGACATTTTTGCCCAGGGGACTTGTGGACAAACCTCCTACAGTTGTGCTGCTGAATATGATTTAGCATTTCCTTTGGTGGCTGGGTTACAGAGCAGAATTTCCAGAGCTGAGGATGGTAGTTAGCCTACCCCCTTGTCTCTGGCTGTCCTCAGGGATATGTCTCCCTTCAGGCACTCTCAATGCTTACTGGAGGTTGAGGCAAAGGCAGGTATCCTGCCAAGGAACCAAGATGTGGTGAAGCTGGTTGTCCACCTTAATCTTAGTTTTTTTGAGACAGAGTCTCGGTCTGTCACCTAGGCTGGAGTGCAGCGGCATGATCTCAGCTCACTATAAGCTCCGCCTCCTGGGTTCATGCCATTCTCCTGCCTCAGCCTCCTGAGTAGCAGGGACTACAGGTGCCCGCCACCATGTCCAGCTAATTTTTTGTAATTTTAGTAGAGGCAGGGTTTCACCATGGTCTCGATCTCCTGACCTCATGATCCGCCTGCCTTGGCCTCCCAAAGTGCTGGGATTACAGGTGGGAGCCACAAACACCTGGCCCAATCTTAGTTTTTTCAAGGTTGAACCTGAGCCAGAGGAAATTTTCTGCACTCTTGGTGCTGCAGATTTCAGGGAGGTGCATCTCAGATATGTATGTCCAATTCTCCTACCATCTTCTTAGGGTTTTCTTTTTTTCACTTCTCTGTGACCCCAGGAAATGTCTTACTATCATAGGGGAGGTCTGAGATATTTCTGGTAATAAATTCAGCAGTATGTGTTTGTTTTTGATTTTCTGTTGAGGGAGAGTGAAGTTAGCTTGCTTCTATGCTGCTGTTTTGGAACTGGAAGTTCTCCCTTTTATTATATTAATTTGCCTCTTATGTTCTCTTCTACATGTCTTCTTGTGTCTCTTGAACTTTATTCTTCAGATATTCTTTTGATCCACTTTCCAAATTACTAATTATGTTGTGAGCTTGGACCATGTTTTAAAAAATCCTTTCACTGAATTCTTAATTTTACTTATTATATTTTAGTATCTAGAATTGTAATTTTAAAAAATGAATAAATAAAACATGGAATATTTATTCAATGAAACACTATTTAGCATGTAAATAAAAGCTATATCTTTATAAATTATCACTGATACTTCTCAAAAATATGTCTAATAAAAGAGGACCAATTAAATGTTTAGCATATCATTTATATACCATTTTAGAAGCATTAGAAAACAATATTCTAAATCACACATGGATACAAGCATACAGACTGAATAGACTGAAACAGAGACTGCAAATATATACATTGAATCACTGTGGTTTTGCAGTGGGCGGGAAGAGGATGCTGGGGGAGTTATGAATACGGTACCTCAACTGCATGCTGTATTTTAATTCCTCCTCAGAAAGTAAAAAAGACTTGAAAGAAATGTAATCTAGGAGAGGGTGTAGGGCGTGCCCAAGATGGCCAAATAGGAACAGCTCCAGCCTCCAGCTCCCAGTGTGAGCGACACAGAAGATGGGTGATTTCTGCATTTTCAACTGAGGTACCAGGTTCATCTTACTGGGGCGTGTCAGACAGTTGGTACTGGCTCGCGGGTGTAGCCCGACCAGTGAGAGCTGAACTGAAGCATTGCGAGGCATTGCCTCACCTGGGAAGCACAAGGGGGAAGGGAATTCCTTTTCCTAGCCAAAGGAAAGTGAGACACACAACACAGGGAAAATCGGGTAACTCCCACCCTAATACTGCACTTTACCAAGGATGTTAGCAAATGGCACACCAGGAGACTATATCCCACACCTGGCCCAGAGGGTTCCATGCACACAGAGCCTCCTTCATTGCTAGCATAGCAGTCTGAGATCTAACTGCAAGGCAGCAGTGAGGCTGGGGGAGGGGGGCCTGCCATTGCTGAGGCTTGAGTACATAAACAAAGTGCTGGGAAGCTCGAATTGGGTGGAGCCCACCACAGCTCAAAGAGGCCTGCCTGCCTCTGTAGACTCCACCTCTGGGGACAGGGCATAGCTAAACAAAAAGGAGCAGAAACCTCAGCAGAGGTAAATGTCCCTGTCTGACAACTTTGAAGAGAGCAGTGGATCTTCCAGCATGGAGGCTGAGATCTGAGAATGGACAGACTGCCTGCTCAAGTGAGTCCTTGAGCCCTGAGTAGCCTAACTGGGAGACATCCCCCACTAGGTGCAGACCAACACCTCACATGGCATGGTACACCCCTGAGACGAAGCTTCCAGAGCAAGAATCAGACAGCAACACTTGCTGTTCAGCAATATTCTATCTTCTGCAGCCTCCGCTGCTGATACCCAGACAAACAGGGTCTGGAATGGACCTCAAGCAAACTCCAACAGACCTACAGCTGAGGGTCCTGATTGTTAGAAGGAAAACTAGCAAACAGAAAGGAAACTCACACCAAAACCCCATCGGTACGTCACCATCATCAAAGACCAAGGGCACTTAAAACCACAAAGATGGGGGAAAAGCAATGCAGAAAAGCTGGAAATTCAAAAAATCAGAGTGCATCTCACCCTCCAAAGGAACGCAGCTCATCGCCAGCAACGGAACAAAGCAGGATGGAGAATAACTTTGACAAGTTGAGAGAAGAAGGCTTCAGTTGATCAAACTTCTCAAAGCTAAAGGAGGAACTATGTAACCAGCGCAAAGAAACTAAAAACCTTGAAAAAGGATTTGACGAATGGCTAACTAGAAACACCAATGTAGAGAAGTCCTTAAAAGAGCTGATAGAGATGAAAACCATAACATGAGAACTACGTGACAAATTCACAAGCTTCAGTCACCGACTCCATCAACTGGAAGAAAGAGTATCAGAGATTGAAGATCAAATGAATGAAATGAAGCGAGAAGTTTAGAGAAAAAAGAGTAAAAAGAAATGAACAAAGCCTCCAAGAAATATGGGATTATGTGAAAAGATCAAATATACGTCTGATTGGTGTGCCTGAAAGTGAGGGGGAAAATGGAACCAAGTTGGAAAACACTGCAGGATATCATCCAAGAGAACTTCCCCACCTAGTAAGGCAGGCCAACATTCAAATTCAAGAAATACAGAGAAAATCACAAAGAATTTACAAGAAAAAAACAACCCCATCAAAAAGTGGGCAAAGGATATGAACAGACACTTCTCAAAAGAAGACATTCGTACAGCCAACAGACACATGAAAAAATGCTCATCATCACTCACCATCAGGGAAATGCAAATCAAACCCACAATGAGATACCATCTCACACCAGTTAGAATGGCAATCATTAAAAAATCAGGAAACAACAGGTTCTGGAGAGGATGTGGAGAAATAGGAACACTTTTACACTGTTGGTGGGACTGTAAACTAGTTCAACCATTGTGGAAAACAGTGTGGTGATTCCTCAAGGATCTAGAACTAGAAATACCATTTGACCCAGCCATCCCATTACCGGGGATATACCCAAAGGATTATAAGTCATGCTGCTATAAAGACACATGCACACGTTTATTGCGGCACTATTCACAATAGCAAAGACTTGGAATCAACCCAAATGTCCATCAATGACAGACTGGATTAAGAAAATGTGGCACATATACACCAAAAAGGATGAGTTCGTGTCTGTTGTAGGGACATGGATGCAGCTGGAAACCATCATTCTCAGCAAACTTTCGCAAGAACAGAAAACCAAATACCGCATGTTCTCACTCATGGGTGGGAATTGAACAATGAGATCACTTGGACACAGAAAGAGGAACATCACACACCGGGACCTATTGTGGGGAGGGAGTGGGGGGATAGCATTAGGAGATACACCTAATATAAATGATGAGTTAATGGGTGCAGCACACCAACATGGCACATGTATACATATGTAACAAACCTGCATGTTGTGCACATGTACTCTAGAACTTAAAGTATAATAAAAAAAAAAGGAAATGTAATCTGTATTAACAGTTGTTAATTCTATGTGAATATACAAGTGCTCATTATATTTGTAGTTTTCTGCAATTATAAGATTTCAATATTTAAATTTATATATCCCATTGAATAGTTTGGGAGGAAGTACACAAAATATTAATGATGCTGTCCTCAGGGTGGTGATGTTATAAGTATTTTTTCTTCTTTAAGTTGTAGAATTATAATTTTCAATACTTTTTTTTTAATCTGCTGTAGTTCTTTATCTTGTCTTGGATCCTCTTGAATATTAGCATATGTTTTACTCTTATTCCCTTTTCTCCTTATGACTTCATAGAAAGTTAACTGAGTCTGTGCTTCAGCAAAGTAAAAGATTAAACCAAGTGAAAAGATAGTGATCCAGAAAGTGAGGGAATTAATACATGAGAGAGGCAATTGAAGTCCCAGGAAGACCATATGCTTATAAGATAACAGGATAAATAGAATAGGTAAATTGTGGTTTGGCAGAAGGTCTTTAGGGAGAAAACATTTAATTGGTAGAATTCTTATTGCCTTTGAGGAATTAGAATTTATTACTGATTAATTATTTTTAGGAAAAATGGTGTCAGTTACATAAAATAAAAGCAAATAAAAGATTGAGGCAAATAGATGAAACCAAATGTTAACAAGAAGAAATATGTAATCATAATGTGTTACTTGACTCAGCAGTGAAGGCAAATATTGGTTAACAAATTGTTAAAGGATTCTATTGGGAAGATAAGGAAAAGGGACAAATACATACACTTTTATAAGAGTAATAAGCATGACTTATTTTCGACAAGATATAGTAAAATAAGGTCTAACACTGACAAATCAAGAAGCAGAAATTTAGGTGCCTTATTATTCAAATATGTGAGTGTTAATATAAAGGAAAAACCTAGAGTTGAAACGTGTTGCCTCTGTGTAGCAGGACTAGCAGATACCATGTATGAAGCATAAACTGTTTCATTATATCTTTTAATATTAGCAGTATTAAAATAATGTATTATGATAATTTTAAATTAAAAATAATATGCATTTATTCCTTTTATAAAGTTAACATTAATTGAAAAGTTGTGACATTGCATCTTACTTATTGTATGTATTGAGGAAAATTGCTACAATTCCCTTAGTTTACTCATGTTAGTAAACATCAATGTTACCATCTGATCTTTGACAAACCTGACAAAAACAAATAATGGGGAAAGGGTTCCCTATTTAATAAATGGTGCTGGGAAAACGAGCTAGCGATATGCAGAAAACAGAAACTGGACCCCTTCCTTACACCTTATAAAAAAATTAACTCAAGATGGATTAAAAACTTAAACATAAAACCTAAAACCATAAAAACCCTAGAAGAAAACCTAGGCAATACCATTCAGGACATAGGCATGGGCAACGACTTCATGACTAAAACACCAAAAGCAATTGCAACAAAAGCCAAAATTGACAAATGAGATCTAATTAAACCAAAGAGCTTCTGCACAGCGAAGGAAACTATCATCAGAGTGAACAGGCAACCTACACAATGAGAAAAAATTTGCAATCTATCTGTCTGACAAAGGTCTGATATGCAGAATCTACAAAGACCTTAAACAAATTTACAATAAAAAAAAAATATCAGGGCTGGCTGCAGTGGCTCATGCCTGTAATCCCAGCACTTTGGGAGGCCGAGGCAGGTGGACCATGAGGTCAGGAGATCTCAACCATCCTGGCTAACAGGGTGAAACCCTGTCTCTACTAAAAATACAAAAAAATAGCCGGGTGTGGTGACCGGCGCCTGTAGTCCCAGCTGTTTGGGAGGCTGAGGCAGGAGAATGGCGTGAACCCAGGAGGCGGAGCTTGCAGTGAGCCGAGATAGTGCTACTGCAGTCCGGCCTGGGCGAAAAAGTGAGACTCCGTCAAAAAAAAAAACAAAAAAAACGAAAAAAAAAAACCAAAACAACAACAACAAAAACAATAAAAAAAAAATCAAAAACTGGGCAAAGAATATTAGCAGATACTTCTCAAAAGAATACATTTATGTGACCAAGAAACACATGATAAAAAGTTCAGCATCACTGGTCAGTAGAGAAATGCAAATCAAAACTGCAATGAGATACCATCTCATGCCAGTTAGAAAGGCAGTCATGAAAAAGTCAGGAAACAACAGATGCTGGCAAGGATATGGAGAAATAGAAACACTTTTACACTATTGGTGGGAGTGTAAATTAGTTCAACCATTGTGGAAGACAGTGTGACAAGTCCTCAAGGATCCAGAACCAGAAATTTCATTTAACCCAGCAATCTCGTTACTGGGTATATACCCAAAGGACTATCAATCATTCTATAAAGACACATGCACACGTATGTTTATTGCAGCACTATTTACAATAGCAAAGACATGGAACCAACACAAATACCCATCAACTGATAGAATGGATAAAGAAAATATGGCACATATGCACCATGGAATACTATCCAGCCATAAAAAAGGATGAGTTCATGTCCTTTGCAGGGACATGGATGAAGCTGGAAACCATCATCCTCAGAAAAACTAACACAAGAACAGAAAACTAAACACTGCATGTTCTCACTCATAAGTGGGAGTTGAACAATGATATCACGTGGCAAGGGGGGGGAAGTTTTAGGATACATATCTAATGCATGCGGGGCTTAAAACCTGAATGAAGGGTTTATAGGTGCAGCAAACCACGGTGGCACATGTATACCTATGTAACAAACCTGTGCATTCTGCACATGTATCCCAGAACTCAAAGTAAAAACATTAAACAACTCAATGTTTACCAAAGTTTATAATTATTTAATAATTATATATATGTTTACTTAAATTATTTCTTAAATTTAATTATATTTATTATATGCAGTACATATTATTACATAATAATGTTGTAAATATCTACCCTTAGACATTAATATATATAAAGTCCTCAGCAATACATCTAGTACTTAATCAAAATTTATTTTCCTACCTATATTAATTTTTCATGTAAAGAATTCTAAGGAATCATGTTAAAAACTACTGATAGTAAAAACTGTTGGGTAGAGAATTTTTCATGGCATCTTGTCCTCTCCTACTTCCCATTGTCACAACCTTTTCTCATTACAGTGAAAATTATCTCAAATGATTGGCTATAACTCAATAGAAAAATCAATATTGCTAAAAGAATACAATATATGGACAGTACCAGATTAAACACTGAACACAATATTTCTTATAAGAAAGCAATCATTAGAAAAATAAATTTTAAAACAGATTATGTCCTCAGAGCAGAATTTCTTTACAACAATGAAAAATGAAATCAGAGTAAAGGTTCAAATTTCTCATCTGTTAGCTAAGCAGGAAAAATAATTTACCGATGTTGAGTTAATTAAATCATGTTTGATTTACAACACACAAAGAAACGTATCCGGAAAAAATAGCTTGTTTAAGGTATTAGCATTTTGGTGAAAACAGCTTCTCAAAGAGTTGAAGATGTTTGGAGTAATATTAATAGTTAAATAACAAGACAAAAAGTTTGAGTGGTTGTCTTTGGTTCTTGAATAGTTGACAGATGTTACTAGTAAAACTCAGATGTTTATTTGAGAAGTCAATGCCAAGCCTGAAGTGACTGGAGAATTGGATTCTGTGAATAATCTGTATGAAATATTTATAAGCAAGACTGTTTCTAAAGAATCTGAGAAAATAATAATTCAATAAAACCTGAAGTGGAATCTGCTAAGATGTGTTACAACTGATACTGCCAAAAAAAGTGTGAAACAAGAAAAGGCATAGTTGGAAAAACTTACAAAGCTTGTGAAAATATAAGGCAGTTAATGCCTAAGGTTATTTATTGTAGTACTCATCAGCAGGCACTTTGCTGAAACTATGTATGTCTATCATGTGGTATTAAACTTGTAGTCTTGATGATGAGTTGCATTGACTTTGTGTGGGCTTAACCGTCATTAGCTTTATGAATTTCTGTTGGAAATAGCAGCTGGCTATCCTGACTTGTCCTATCCTATAGTGGGTCTACAACTTAAGAGTGGTAACATTTGATTGCAATTTGTTGAGTTCAGGACTGAGATTTAGAATTTTTCTGAATGAGAATCATCCTCAACCATTATTATCAAATACTGTTTGGCTTTGGAGATTAGTTTTTGCTTAAGACTCATAATGTTTTTAAATTTTAAAATTACAAGTAAAACCAGCATTTATATGTGAAGTGTATACATGGTAAAGTAATTTTGACAACTACTGTTGCTTGAATCACAAGTAATGCCAAGCTGATTTGTACATTTCTTATACTGTTAAAAGTTAAGATGAGAAGTGAGATCTTTAATTCCACCCAAATGTGCAGCAAATCTAATTTCCAAGTTCAAGCTACAGTTCTAGCATCTTCTTTCAGAACTCAATGCAAGTACAAATAAAAATTCCATACTTCAAAATCCATTTAATGGTACAGTTGAGGAGCTTCCACATAACCTTCAATTAGAAGTGATTCATTTGTAATGTAATGACATGCTAAAAGCCAAATATCAAGAGAAAAATCTCATAGAATTCTATAACTTTCTTCTAAATGATGAATATTTTAAATAAAGTTACATGCTCATGGATTGATATCTGTATTTGGCAGTACCTTTCTGTGTGAAAAGACATTTGTAAAGTTAAAATATGTAAAATCTCATTACAGATCACATTAACAAATGAACATTTGTAATTGATTTTGGTTAGAAAGAGTACTTTTAATTCCATTTGAGTACAATGTTATCTCCCTTAAAAAAAGAATTCTAGCCTGGGCAACATAGTAAGATGACAATAACAAAATTGCTGGGCTTAGTGGTACCTGCCTATAGTCCTAATCAAGGAGGGAGAAGTGCTTGAGCCCAGGAGTTTGAGGCTGTAGTCAGCCATGAACATGCCACTGCCCTCCAGCCTGGGTGACAGAGCAAGACCCTTAAAAAATTCCATTCTCATTAATAGACCAGGAATATAAAAAAAATGTACTGTTTACATTTTGAATTTCTTAGAAGGTTGCAAAACATTTTCTTTTCTTGTTATATAATTCCTACATAAAGTCCTCGATTTGCTTCTTGATCCACAAAGCCTGGAACGCCTAATGTTGTGCCCTTTGCAGATAAGTTGCTGATCCTCACTACAGTTTTTTTTTCAATACCTGATTTAAACTGTATATGATTATCCTGATTCAGGAGGACTGAAGTGGGTCTTAAGGGAGGGAGTCTCCTCAAACACAAATTAACGGTGTTTCTAGAAGCAGAAAATCTTGTGTGTAAGTAAATTAAAACGGCCACTACTCCAATCATACCTAGGTTTGCCTTATTTCCAGCTGTTCTGAGGGTAGTTATTTTACTTCCAAACAAGTTCTATCTGAAAACCAGACCAATTTCAGGACAGCAGCTAATATGGAAAACTGGCAGCATAAGAAAAGCAAATATGAAAGAGCCCTTTGAAACTTCCAACAAGAGGCAGTGATGATGGAGTGTGGCACTACTCTAGGTACATGCCAAGGTATTGCAGCAGACCTGCAGCTTCCCTGCCATGTCCCCTCTGGCATTACAACCCTAACGCTCAACTTCCTTGACTTGCGAATCTCTCTGAGAGTTCTATGTGGCAGACAGAGCCTGCACATTCTAGGCCCTCGATGGTTGAAGTGTCACAAAATTAATGTTTCTTGGATCAACCCTCAGCTAAATCTCACTCTGAAAGGATGACTCTCAGACACTTGTACCACACTGACTTCCAGCTTAGTCCCACTAGGAGCTAAGATCCAGTGAATTGACATGACAACATGTACTTTATAAACTGCTTGTCCTTCTCTGTCTTACTTCCCAGATCTTCTACTGATGCCTACTACTGGGATCACCCCCCAAAGAAACCACTTGCCTTTGAGCACTTGCTTTCAGGTCTATGACTAATGATATAGAATCCCAGCATCTAAATATTTTTTTGCGAAGTATCTGTCCTCTATAAAAGCATTAAAAATATGGATGCCATTTGCATTAATCACCTTGTCTAGAAGTGCACTTTTTACATGTCTTCAATAAAAATTAAAACTAACATATATAGTTTGAAAACATAAATAGTATAAGAAGTTAAAAATACAATAACTGAGAATCTACACCTATCTCCTCCTTTCCACAATTAACTATTATTAATTCCCTTGTGATCTCTTCTATGTAAAGGAGAGAGAGAGAGAAAGAGAATATCAGTTTTAGTTGAAAAGTTACTAATAAAATTAAATCATTAAGTTTCTTTAAAACTTACTCCAAATAATGTCTGTCTGTAAATAATTAACTGTCTTGTAGTGAAGTGATCTGCAATGTATACACATAGTTTAAGTGGTGGCATGATGATGTTGTCCTGGTCCCTTTATATGCCATGGATTAACTCACTAGTAAAAATACATATTAAGTCTCTGTTAATCGAGAATAGTGACTAGCACTGAAACTCCCACCTTCACTCCCTGGGTAAAATTTACTTTCACGAAATGGCCAACATTTTTACAAATGAGTCTGTTAAAATTCTTGTATTTGAATTTGTCAATCAGTATTGTTGATGTCTTTGAGCCATTCTTACAGAAGCTTTTCAACTCTGACATTAGTATGAAAACAATTGTCATGTGCTTTTACAATTTTCTTTTTTGGTATTTAAATATTTAGTTTTGCTGGTAGTTATCTTTTTTTGGAAGAAAGAGAGGCCTGATGTAGTTATTCTAGAGCTGGATTCTGCAGCTTTTCAGGTGGACCACAGAATAATGGGCAAAAAAATAACACATAAACAGAGAAGCCCACACAATATTTTCAGAAGAGGGTTAGCTACCCAGGACAGGAGGAGACACAGGATGTGTCTCACAGGCACATCTCGTGGCTTTCAGAGTCTTGAATGATGTCCTGGAGCTGTGGAACATTTATTTCTCTCAACAGCAGGACATGCTGAATCTGGAATGCTTAGATAGTGCCATGCCACAACTCTTTTTGACTTGCTGCATATGATCCCTCCAGAGAAATGCACACAACAACATACAACACACACACAATATATGCACACAACACACACGCACACATCCATCCCAGCTAGGGATTTTCATTAATGGACGTATATAGAAACATCCAGTTACACTGTGGAAGCTCTATGTCAGCAAACCTCTATTATCACCTGGGAGAGAACAGTGAGACCCATATCCAGGTGCTGTTGAACAAACATCTCAGCTTCTCATTTCCTATTATTCTGGAAATCTATTTCTTCCTAGCTACCCATTTGTCTCAACACAATATATTGACTGCAGCTTTCCCCACAATTATTTGAAACACCTCCTCCGGTATCAAGACAAAAATCCCATGGGCATTTAAATCAATTCTAGACTCTATTCTGTTTCATTTATTTTCCTGTCTAGCCCTGTATTGGTATCCACCTACTTGTGCTAAGGTTGTTATTGTACTTTCTCTCTGATGGGCTAGTTGTTTTTTCCCCCTAACACTTTTGTCTTAGGTATCTTAGGTATCTTCTTATTATGAATGCATAATTTTTTCCACATAAACTAGTTTGCTATGTTCTCTGTCAAGGCTGATTCATTAGTAGAGAAAAGATGAGAAAAATCAAAGTAAGAGAATGATACAGTGCTTGATTTACACAATTTACAGTCTTAATAATGAATCTGTCAGTACTACAACTCTGTTATATGCCCACTGAACATAGGAAGACAAATATTATCTGTTGATATATACAGTAGAGCCTTGACAGCACCAGAGCTAGGAGCACTGGCTACCCTGCCCCCATGCAGTTAAAAATCCACAAATAATTTGACTAGCCAAAAGCTTAACTACTGATAGTCTACTGTTGACCAGGAGCCTTACTGATAACATATTCAATTACCACATATTTTGTGTGTTATGTCGATTGTATATTGAAGTATTCATATGATCAAGTAAGCTAGAGAAAAGAAAATGTTATTTAAAAAATCAAAAGAAATAGAAAATAGATTTACTATTAAGTGGAAATGGATCAGCATAAAGGTCTTTATCCTTCTCATCTTCATGTTGAGTAGGCTGAGGAGGAGGAGGAAAAGGAGGGGGGTTCAGCTTATAGTCTCAGGGGTGGCAGAGATGGAAGAAAATCTACAAGAAAATTTGTGGACCGATGCAATTTAACCCCTGCTGTTTAAGAGTCACCTGTATACATATCTGAAACATATATATAGAGAGAGACACACACACACACACACATACATATATGTATATATGTGTATGTGTAGAAGCTTACTAATTGTTTTTAATAGTTGAGAGACCAGTAGGAATTTTGATAAATACTCAGGAAATACAATGTAAACAGAAAACTTTTCACAGGTAAGTAACCAGAAGTATAATTTAAAAACAGCAAGTGTATTGCTTCTTAGAACTCCAGCTACCGTAAAAGTGAAGGCCTCACTCAAGGCTTCAAATCCAGCTAGTTTTAGGTGGATAAGTTAGGGTAGAAACATAGGAGAGCTGAACTACTCTGTACAATTATGAATAAAGTTATGGGGACCTGGAAGAAAGTGATCAGAAGGTGGGCCACTCCTGGGCAGGGAGGAGAGATTTGAGATGCCTCAGAGACAGAGCAGCCCAAGAGATACTTCATAGACAAAAATTACTAAATTTAAATTATCACATTGTTTGCCCATGAGATGTGCTATCACCTATTTCCCACTCTGTCCCCCCATAGTAGCTTTATCAGGCTGCGTCGATGACTGTTGTTTTTTTGTGCAAGTGGACTCCTTTGCAGAAACTTGAAATGCCTGGGCTAATACAATGCAAGACCAGATTATGTAGGGAGGCTGAATTTGAGGATACAGGAAATCCTGAGAAGCCTAAAGATCTGACAGTTAGCAAAAATCCTTGGGGCAACTTCAAACTTGGAGGGCTGCAGAATTAGTGACATCAGAGCTGAGAAAAACAAAAGGTAAAGCTGGCTGATTTGTATTTGCATAATATAAAATTGCACTAACTATATATATGACATGCTGTAAATTTGGAGTTGGAAAGTAGCAAAGCCCAGAGTAGGATGGAGGGATTTAGCCATCCAGTCTGTCCTGTGGGGTCTGGATGGTAGGGGCAGGGATGGGAGGTTCAACTTCCACTTTGTGGCCCCACCCCCATCCTTGACAGCCATTGGTGACTGTTCCATGGCTCTCTGATGCAAGCCTGAATTTCTAGGCCAAAATACACAGACTCAGGGCCCAGTGCTCAGTGCTGCTCAAAGCAACCACACTGTATTAGTCTGTGCTTACACTGCTATAAAGATACTCCCTGAGACTGGGTAATTTATAAAGAAAAGAAGTTTAATTGATTCACAGTTCCACATGATTGGGAAGCCATCAGGAAACTTATAATCGTGGTGGAAGGTGAAAGGGAAGCAAGGCATGTATTCACAAGGCAGCAGGAGAGAGAGAAAGCACAGGGGCAACTGCCACTTTAAACCATCATATCTTGAGAGAACTCCTTCACTATCCTGAGAACAGCATGGGGGAAACTGCTCTCATGATCCAATCACCTCCTTTTATTTACATGTGGAGATTACAGGTCCCTCCCTCAACATGTGGGGATTACAATTTGAAATGAGGTCTGGATAGAGATACAGAGCTAAACCATATCATTCCACCACTGGCCTTTCCCAAATCTCATATTCTTTTCACATTTCTAAACCAATCATGCTTTTCCAACAGTCTTCCAAAGTCTGAACTCATTCCAGCATTAACCAAAAAGTCCAAATCCAAAGTTATATCTGAGATAAGGCAAGTCCCTTCCACCTATGAGACTGTAAAATAAAAAAAACAAGTTAGTTACTTCCAAGATACAATGGGGGTCCAGGCCTTGGGTAAATGTTACAGTTTCAGATGGGAGAAATTGGCCAAAATGAAGGGGCCACAGGCTCCATGCAAGTCTGAAACCTAGTCAGGTAGTCATTAAATCTTAAGGCCCCCAAATCTCCTTTGACTCCATGTCTCACATCCAGGGCGTGCTAATGCAAGGGATGGGCTCCCACAGCCTTGGGCATCTCTACCCCTGTGGCTCTGCAGGGCACAGCCCCTGTGGATGCTTTCATGGGCTGGCGTTGAGTGCCTGCAGCTTTTCTAAGCACGTGGTGAAAGTTGTTGGTGGATCTACCATTCTAGGGTCTGGAGGATGGTAGCCCTAGGCAGTGTCCCATTGGAGACTCTGTAGGGGGGGCTCCAACACCATATTTCCCCTCTCCATTGCCCTAGTAGATGTTCTCCATGAGGGCGCCACCCTGGCAGCAGACTTCTGCCTGGATATCTAGGTGTTTCCATATATCCTCTGAAATCTAGGCAAAGGTCCCTAAACCTCAAGTCTTGTCTTCTGTGTAAACATAGACCCAACGCCACATGGAAAATGCCAAGGCTTGGAGTTTGCACCCTCTGAAGCCACAGCCTGAGCTGTATATTGGCACCTTTTATCTGGAGCAGGAGCAGCTGGGATGCAATGCAGCAAGGTCTGAGGCTGTACAGAGCAGCAGGGCCCTGGCGCCAGTCCACAAAACCATTTTTACTTCCTAGGCCTCCAGGCCTGTGATGGGATGGGCTTCCATGAAGATCTCTGACGTGCCCTGGAGACATTTTTCCCATGGACTTGGAGGTTAACATTTGGCTCCTCGTTGCTTATGCAAATTTCTGTAGTTGGCTTGAATTCCTCCTCAGAAAATAGGTTTTTCTTTTCCACCACAGGGTCAATTTGCAAATTTTCCAAACCTTTATGCTCTGCTTCCCTTTTAAACATAAGTTCCAATTTCAGACCATCTCTTTGTGAACACATATGACTGATCACTTTCAGAAAAAGCCAGGTCACATCTTGAATACTATGCTGCTTAGAAATGTCTTCAGTCAGATACTCTAAATCATCTCTCAAGTTTAAAGTCCAACAAATCTCTAGGGCAGAGGCAAAATGGCATCAGTCTCTTTGCTAAAAGCATAGTAAGAGTGACCTTTGCTCCAGTTCCTAATGAGTTCCTCATGTCCATCTGAGACCACCTCAGCCTGGACTTCATTGTTGCTATCACTATCAGCATTTTGGTGTAAACCATTCAACAAGTCTCTAGGAAGTTTCAAACTGTCCCACATCTTCCTGTCTTCTTTTGAGCCCTCAAAAGTGTTCCAAACTGTTCGAAACTGTTACCTAGTTCCAAAGCAGCTTCCACATTTTCAGGTTATCTTTATAGCAGTACCCCACTCTGCTGATACCAATTATCTCTATTAGTCTGTTCTCACACTGCTATAAAAATACTATCTGAGACTAGGCAATTTATAAAGAAAATAGGTTTAGTTGACTCAGAGTTCTGCATGACTGAGGTAGACTCAGGAAACTTTTAGTCGTGGCAGAAGGTGAAGGGGAAGAAAGGCGTGTCTTCACAAGGCATCAGAAGAGATAGAGTGCAGGGAAAAGTGTCACCTTTAAACCATCAGATCTCATGAGAACTCCCTCATTAGCATGAGAACAGCATGAGGGAATCCCTGCCCCCCATTGATCCAATTGCCTCCCTCCCTGGACGCATGGGGACTGGAGGTCTCTCTCTCAACATGTGGGGATAAAAATTAGAGATGAGATTTGGGTGGGGACACAGAGCCAAACCATATCACAGGCCCTTCTGAAAATGGAGAAAGATCTCTGTTTTCTAAACAGCCATGGAATTCCATGGATGAGCTCAAGTGTAGCCTAATGGGTCATTTTATCTATCCTTTTCTTCCTGTGTGATATGGGGCTCTTCCTTCTTTTTCTGAACTCCCTCTAGATAAATCTATTTGTAAAAAAACACAGAAATAAATAAGGTGAGGGAATCCTAGATCCAAGCCCCTAGTGTAGATGGGCTGGTGTTTTTCTTATTCCTTTTCCCACTTAACTCAGTCAATTGTATTACTGCAGCAGACATCTGAGGTAGACCCTGTTGGGGAAGATTAGAAAATTTTCCTTCTGAAGAACAGGGTGAAGACAAAGGTCTTCTATCCAAAACTCATAGATCAACTTACCTGGGAATGGTAGAAGACTCCAGGGTAGAGGATAGAGTCCCAAACCCTGTGATTCTCTGTCCCTGAAACAATTATTGAGTGAGTATAAAATGTGTCTAGAGGAACAGAGTCAGGCAATGATAGCTCATTACCTCTCTTATCTGATGTTTCTGGGCCAATGCTGTGTCTTAGAAATGATTCTTAAGAGCCAGCCTGAGACTCTGAATGCCTCTGATTAGATGTTTAAAGCAGCTCTGGCCTTAGGGAACAGACTTCTGTCTGACGGAGCGTATATGCACCTAAGATCAGCAATTCTGTACCTGTCCTTGACACTGATTGGAAAATTTTTGGAAGATCATAAGCAGAAAGCCATTCTTTCTGAAATTTTTGAATAATAAACAATAGAAAATATTTTTACTTTCTGTGAAAGAAGAAGAAGAATGAAACAGTCTCAAATTCAAGGTAGAAAGTCGTATTATTCATGAATAATGATGGTCTCCAGTTTGTGTAAAGATGGGAGAGTGAGAACTGAATCCCAGACCTTCATTCTTTCAAGGTCAATGAAGTCAAGGGAAGAATGAACTCACCTGATCCCATAACCTCTCAGAAAATCTCTCATCAGACTTGGCTTATCCAGGGATCCTTCTAGTCACTTGCTTCCATCATCCACTACTGACCTCTCTACTTCAATACAGCACATACCATCATAATGCTGACTCAATCTGACTTGCTTCCCGTTCTGTTGTGCACTGTCTCAGAGAGCTCATCTTCAGAGCATTGGCCTCTTCTTTTCCAACATTCTTATGCCTGGGAAATTCATGCTTTGCCATTTCAGCCTCCTACTAGAGGTGCTTGTCTGGTGAGAGTTTATTCTCTTCATCTTCCCGCACTGGGTTGTTTCACAAAGCCTCTTTCCTTCTATTGCCTGAAGGCCTTTCTTGGGAGATACACTGCAACGAGGTTTGAAGGAGGCTAATGGCTTCTTTATTATCTTAAACTTACCATACAGATGCACCTGTATATATGAGTCATAAAGAGAATGGATATTCAGATGTGTTTAGATAAATAAAAGCAAGAGAGATCATTTCCAAACAATTGAAGCAGGACTATGAACTGAATTCTAAAAAAGCCTTAGAATTACTTGCTGTTGAGCAGGATGCCCCAGCTCCTTATACCTTCCTGAGCTTTGAAGGCAAACCAGACCAATTGTACAAGAAAACCATCAAGATGCAAGTCTACTGCTTGCAAATGCAAATTAAGAGAAAACCTGAGGGCCCAGTGGCCTTGGGAGTTCTCAACTCAACATAGAGAAGCTAATAGTCTGGATGAGTACTGGATGGTCCAGTACTCATTTCCTATGCCACTAAAAAGGTTGGGGAAGGGAAAGATCTAGAGAAATCATGTCTGAAAGACCATCTTGGAGAATCAAAGCTCCAATTAAAGGGGGGAACCAAAGGCCATGGCTGCACCTCTGAACAACCCCTGACCCAGATATTTTGTCTTCTGAGGACTCTGAGTCCCAGGCCCAGCGTGTGTAACGAAGAGATGTGGCCATTTCCGGGGGTACTACATCTACCTAGAGGACAGAGGGAGTGATCTGGTGTGGCAGGAGTACAGGAATTTTTAGGTTCAGGCTCCACAGTGGGGCCAGAACATCAATTTAGAACCAAGTTTAGAAAAGAGTACGCAGTCTCCAATCAGAGACTTCAATCCAAAAGAGAATGCAATGTTGGGGACTTCCCTTGCTAGAGAGATGATGATCCACCCTGTCCTGGATGGGGAACAAGAGAGATGCTATTGACCAAGACACTGTGTCACTGTTTCAGAAGGGATAGGCTCCTCAAAAAAGTTAGTCCCAGCAAAGGATGAGTAATTGGTTACAGTGGATTTGTCCCAAGAGAAAAGAGAAAAGTCAGCAAGTTCCCCTGAAACAAACTGGATCAGTGTTAGTCTCCACAGCCTCCAGCTGTGCTGAGGCCTCCTCCCTCCATATCTTGCAGTGAGCCAGTGTGTTCCATCAAGCCCCACCTGGACAGTGCCCAGCGTGCTAGGTCCCATAGGCTGTCATGAGTACTGTCGTCTGCTATGTATCATGGCATCTGTTTCCACTCAGCTAAAAGCCCTCCCCTATGCATTTAGTATGGTCTGTTTTACCTATTCCTCATTTTTTTTCTTTAAAAAAAAAAGTATATATATATATATATTTTAAATACATAATAGGAGAATTAGTGTCTTTTTCTTTGGAGGATTTGGGACTGAGGTTTAGGGAGTTCCAGTGGCTTGGGCTTAGATTAAAAAGGGAAAAACTTTAGCTCCTGTTGAATGCCTGCTTTGGCTTCTAAAAGAAGCTGTTTTGTGATAGGTATTCTTGGAATATTTATTTTTGCCAATAATTTTGGTTCATTTGTTTCATTGTTCTGGACATTCTGTGTGGAACACAACTGAGTGTTTTCAAGTCTAGACCATTCCTCCTGGGGATGTTGGAGGGATCAGTAGCAGTGCCATGCCAAACCGTATTGGAAACTAATTTCCACAAGATGTTTCAGATGGGATATGCTAGCTGCTTCTCACTCATATACCTTTCCTTACATAGTCCTGGAAAGCTAAAGTCCAAAATCTTGTCATTAGCAGGGCAGCTCTCCTTCTGAAGGCTCTAGGGGGAAATTCTTTCTTGCCTCTTCTAGCTTCTGGTAGCATCAAAAGTTTCTTGGTTTACAGCTATACTACTCCGATCTCTGCCTCCATGTTCACATGGCCTTCTCCTATGTCATTAAGCATTTAAGCAGTAGACATCTGTATCTATTGGGATGGAATTGCCTGGGAGTCTCTAGGTAAGCAGGCAGCTGAAGTCATCCTGGGGAGGCACAGCACCAATAGGGACTACCATCACATTGATAGAAAGTTTCAGATTTGCCAGTGAGTAATCACAAATCTTGAGCCATGGAAAAGAGATAATTTACTGCCTATTTGCAAAGAAGTCAGCCTGGGCTAAAAATGTGGATAAAACTGATTCATTATTTGCTGGAGTCTTTATTTCACATTCCAAGAATATACACATAGCCAAGATGTTTGTAGTAAAGCTGGCAAAATCACCTGTGCAATAAGTCATCTTCCTCTGGGGTTGCAGGGTTGGTCTACCTGAAGGAATTTAGGTTTTCCCCTTACATTCTAAAACTGCAGTTCCTACACCTTCTTTCAGCCAATGATTTTTCTTTTTCTTCCTACTAGCAACATCAACAGAGCAGTTTATCATTGATTACTTGAAAATGGATCGAATTAATAAGCCACGAAAGCTAACACTGACACCTACTGTGTGTTCCTCTTTTTTCCCCTGATTACTTCCTAGAAGCAACCACTCTAGAGCCTGTACTGTGTTTAGGATATGAAGCAATGCGTCTGGCAGTTAGTGGAAATATTTCCAAGGGAGGGGAGGCAATTGCCAGCACCCCAGCAGCTTGCAAGGCAGGTGGCTGCCTGGCCTGATGTGCTCCCCAGGGATGCTGTCTGTCTGTCCAGCTCTTATTGTGTTTGATGCAATTCAGTCTCCACTAAGCAGTCACAGATCAAAGGGCTTTTGACAACAAATGAAATCAGAAGAGGACAGCAATTTGTCATCCTTCCCTCTAAGCTGACCCCCATGATGCTGGCTCAATATAAGAAACCACAAAGGATTTTTATAGGGCCAAGCCTGGGCTAGATGGTGGAGGGGTGCTTGTAAGCAACCCCCTGGCTGCTGCTTCTTGAACATAACCCATTGGCCTGCTGCAGCCTAAAATTTTGCCTTTAAGGGATCAGTCTTTGTCTCCCTAGACAAATAGTTCCTTATGAAAAAAACAAACTCCCTTGGAGGGTTAGTGCTACATTGTCTCTCACATTTTATCTTGGGTTATATTGTCAGATTTTTTTCAAGATAGCTGGGCAGTGCAGAGGCAATCAATGGGAATGAAAATATGGAGTGATACCTTTCCCAACCAAGGCAAGAATGGAGTGCCATAGGTTCTGAGGACAGCAGAAGACACCGAGGCATCTGGGCCCCTGGGAGTAACACAGACCAGGAGATGTGTCTTGACAAATCAAATCTGCATGCTGGAAGGGTAACAAGGAGAAAATAAAGGTGAGAGGAAGTGAAAGGATGCAAGAAAGAGAAGGAATGAGAACAAGAAAGGAAAATCCATTACCTCAAAGAGGATGGTTGTATCTGTCACTGTGCTAGCCGCTCCCACATGCATTTTATTTCATTGAATCTTCACAACAACTATGTCGGGACTTTATTATCTTCCTGCTACACAGATGAGGATCTGAGACTGAAAGGAGATTAGGGGCTTGCCAAAGCTGGGGCATGGGATAAGTAGGTTAGGTTGGAAGGTCAAACAGAGGTGCTTCCATACTGAGGCAAAAGAGATCCTGCTTATAGGCTGTGCTGTTGGGGAGTGGGG
>NW_012116254.1:1092194-1130340 GCF_000951035.1 Colobus angolensis palliatus | reverse complement strand
GGGCGGGTGGGAAGGAGCATGAAATCCTACCTGAAAAACAGACAGTGACTTGTCTTTCTAGATTACTATGTAAACATTACATACCTGTAAATAGGTATGGGTAACACCTTAACTCAGATTATTTGGTCAGGCTAGCTCATGTTAGCATAGAGGAACTTAACCATTCTAGAGCTGGGAAATAGAAGGAAACGTTTTGATGGAAGAGGGGAGATGAAATAGTATGGAATAGGGGTTGTGGCAAAAAATAGACCTAAACGGATGGCACAGAACTGGGAAGGCAACTGCTGCAAAGTGACTTGGTCTATATAGTGTCATTTTCCAGATAAGTGTTTTTCAAGTTTTGAATTATGGTTTAAAACATATGAAAATAAAATAGAATATAAAACAGTAAATTACATATTGTAAAGATAAATAGCTCATGAAACCCTGCTTTCAGTTATGAGTAGTTGTATGAATATGCGTATTGGATTATGATATTAGGTATACTTTTTGGTCAGATTTTAACGTGTATAGATTTTCAGGGAGAGTTTATTAAAACTTCATGACTCAGCCCCACCTTTGCCAACGTAAGAGCTGTGAGATGAGTCCCAGAAATTTGCAGGGTTTTCTTTGAAATGGATTCTCGCTCTGTCGCCAGCCTGCCATGCAGTGGCACGATCTCAGTTCACTGCAGTCTCTGCCTCCCGGGTTCAAGAGATTTTCCTGCCTCAGCCTCCCTAGCAGCTGGGATTACAGGCACACACCACCACACCCAGCTATTTTTTGTGTTTTTAGTAGAGACGGGGTTTCACCATGTTGGCCAGGATGGTCTCCATCTCCTGACCTCGTGATCCACCCGCCTCAGCCTCCCAAAGTGCTGGGATTGCAGGCGTGAGCCACCGGCCCAGCCGAGGCCAGAAATTTGCATTTTCATTAAGCTCCTCAGGAGCCACACTTTGAGAAATACTGGTCTTGGGACATCCTTGGAGGAAGGAATCTGCTTGAGGATACACTGCAACTCATACCCAGAGTGGAAATAACTGAAAATGTGACCATACGGCATTGAGTTTTGAATACATTGTATGGTGACTACTAACTCAACACATCTCCCAAAGTATTCCGGGGAAATGAGCTTGGTGAAAGATTTTTTATCTTTGATGAAGGGCAATTTGAAGGCCACCAGAAGGCTCTTTTCTAATATCCATCTACTCATTCATTAATTCGTTCATCATTTATCCATCCAAGGGTTATTAATAGTTACGAATGTGGGCTCTGCAGTCATCCAGTCTGGGTCTAATCCAGCCTCTGTTCTTTATAAACTGTAATTCAAAATTACTCCATCCTTCTTTACCTCAGTTTTCTCATTTGCACGTGGATATAGTACTAGTAGTTTCCTCCTAGGATGGTGAAATTAGGTGAAATTGTGTATGTGGAGTGTGGGGAGGCTTGCTGGGCACACAGCAACCTCTCAGGAAGTGTTACGATTGTTTTTCCTGGAACATTCATTCACTGTTTTCTGTGTGATGAGCCCTTGATTCGCATGCAAAGGGGTGACAGCATAGCCTGCCGACATGTGGCTTGATCAGACACTCAGTGGCCCCACATTTCATAAGTTAGCCCTCAGCTCCTGAGCCTGCTTTTCTATCCCTCAGAGGCTGATGACCTGATCTTTCTGGCTTCATCTACTGTAGCCATATTGAGTGTCTGTGTATCTTAAAATATACCATTTACTTCCTGGAAAAGAAAAACTTACTGTTGCAGGACAGGGGAGCCCCGAAATTGGGGTTTAGCCTGGGAGGGTTTTTGGCTTCACCCATGAAACAATTGAAGAGCAGGAGAGTGGTATAAGATAGCAATCTTTCATTGAATGATATTCTCCTTGAGGAGCAGGGCTAACTCATAGTCTGTGCACTCAGAGTCCACAATATATAGGCTCTTGGCAACTGTATTTAGACTTGCATAAACCCACTTTCAATTACATGCAAAGTAAGAGGTGGGTTAGTGCAATTGAGGGACAGGTTATTTGTTAATAGAACATTCTAGGAAAGGGTTAGTAATTCTATGTCTTTGCCCTGGAAAGGATTAGTAACTTCCAAGTGGTTGCTGTGACATTTGTAAACTGTCATGGAGCTGGTGGAAGTGTCTTATGCCAGTGAGTAATGAGGGCAGCCAGAAATCATATTTGTTGCTATCTGTTGGTTCCCGCCAGTTTTTTCACTTTATCCTGTCTAGACCGGATTCTGTCTTGGTCAGCAGGGTTGTGACCAGAAAACGAGTCCTGCCAATTTCCTCCTTACTACCTGTTATGGAAGGTGAACTATTATTTCTTCAAGAGTTGTCTCAAAGATTATGGAAGGTGAACCACTATTACGTCTTCAAGAGTTGGTTCAAAGGAGAGTTTTCCTAATCTTCCTTCCACTCTTCCCATGGGTCCTTGGTAACCCCCCTCCTAAGGCATTTTCTTTACTCTGTTATAAAGCTCTCTGAATTGATATGATTTGGTCATATTTCAGGCTGAGCCTCCATTTTCCCTGTAATAGGCATAAATAGTTGACATTCAGACGTGTGCAAACAAAACACTGGTTTTGTTATCTTAACTACAGTTCTTCTTTGAGCTATGAAACCTCAGTTTACTTATATCAGAATACTTTTTCTGTTCTTGTGAATTCAATTTAATTCAGCAAACTTTAAATTTAATTTGGTTAGTAATAACCACTTTATAATTTTAAACTTACTTTGGCCTTTATCCATTCTTCCTTTATCTTTCTCTCTCCTCTCATTCCCACTTCTAATCCTCACAGGGCCTTTTTCTTTCAGCATGTGTGGACTTTGACAGCAAGGGAAAAATGAAAAATTATGTCAGTTTTGGGGTTTATTCAGGAAGTATTCAACTTTATTCTGTCTCCCTAGCAAGGAGGACACCCGGGGGCAGTAGCTGGATCTTCCTTTTGTCTGTATTAGGTCAATAGTTCCTTTACCTCCTGTCCTTTGACTAACCTCATAGTACCTTCCCTTGGGGTTGTAAGAGCCAGGATGGTCGTTTTTAAATCTCCCTAAGACCCATGGGCAACTGGTATGGGGATATCCTGCCCCCTTCATCCTCTCCTTCCTAACACACTACACTACAGTTCCTTCATGCTCCACTGACACAAGGTGCTCCCATGGCTTCACACTCTGAAAACTCCAGAAGACAGGGAGTGCTGGTCTCTGTGCTCACCTAATCCCCGACTTCAGAAGATATGTCCAACATGCTGGTACTTCCATGAGAAGGGAGGAAATAGGTCCCTCACACTTTCTAGCATGTGCCATCCTAGTTGCAAAATCTACCCAATCATTTTTGATTTCCTTAGAACTTTGAAGCCGATTAAGGTTTAGTACCCCTGTCTCCCTAAAATAATGTCCCTTGGGAGTTGGCCATTGTAATTGAGCATCATTTTTTAAATCATAAGATCCCATCGTAGTGATCAATGTATCTTTTGCTAGTCATCGGATAGCTAGCTGATACTGGGAATGAGAGGGCAAGGAAAAAAGGGTAATGATTAATATTTTATGTATTTATATAAAATTCTAAGTATCTATAAAATAGAAACATAGAATATTTACCTGTGAATGTCATTATAGCTTGACCAGAATGCCTGGCAAACAATTGTAATGCAATAATTATTTATACAATGAAGGGATGCCCTGAACCCTTGTAAGTGATGTCCCAAGAGAATGCGACCAGACTTTAAGAGGATCTCAGTCAACTATAGAAACTTTGCCTTCAGTAGTTGAAGCCAAGGATTCATGCAGAAGAACAGATTCCATAGCTGATGTTAGAGGAATAATGATAGACTCGAAGCAAGAAGAACTCTGGCCACTGATTAATTAGGGAATCAAGGAAGAGATGCCAACATTTCTCATCCTTAGTTTTCTTTGTCAAATGAATGTTGACATGAAATTCTAAGTTTCCCTTCAGGTTCAAGATACTGAACCTTGTATTTACTTAACCATTTTTTCACCTATTCACCAACAATATTTTGTGTGTGTACTAGGGCTTCTGCTTTTTCTGAAAAAAAAAAAAAAATCAGGGTAGAGATGGTGAGTTTTAGGATTATAATTGCAAAGTTGGCATTAACCTACTATTTAGATGGGTTAAACCTTTGTTCCAGATTTAAGAGTTGGACTTTCTAAGGCCTTCCTGGCCTAAAGGCAGTGAGTACTACTCTTCACTTGTCCAGGGACTTAGAGGCTAGTGGAATTGCTTAGAGGCACAGCTTTCACAAGATGAAAGGTTAGGTGTAGACTCTAGACTCTGTTACATAATTTGGCCAAAATTGTTCTATTTTCTGTTGGCAGACCCTCCTGTTTGGAGTAATTCTGGAGACAATGTAGTTGGAAGATAGAGAAGGGCTCTCAGCAACATTGACATTAACTCAAGACCTGCTTGGTACAACTTTTGTAGGTTGATGAGTCAATTTCTCCTCCAGCAGGCACTGTGGGTCTTTGGGAGCTATTTCTCTGGCACATCTCCTTTGGGGCCTTGGGAAATATGTCCACCTGACCCAGGCATTGAGTCTGGGGCATTCTTTTTCATACCACCTTTTCACAAGACTTTGTTATCAGCTCCTCCATTGTGACTTGTGTTAATCAAACATTTACTGAACCCTATTATGTGCCAGGTGTAGTGTACCATGGTGACAGCAGTAGATGTAAAAATTTTAAAAGACAGACTCCATTACAAGAAATTGACAGCCAGAAATAGAGAAAAATGCAAAAACAAGTTAACTAAATTACAATAGGAGAGATGCTGTAGTAAATCTAAATAGAGGGTTATAATGATCTAGAGGGTAGATTTGCCAGAAAAGGTGAAAATTGAATGCCAGGTTTTATTTAAGTTGGAACTTTCCAGGAAGATAATATGTGAAGGGCCCTTCTGGGTTAGATATAAAGGCAGAGCTGATGACCTGGGTCAGGTGGCCCAGCACATGGTGGCAGTGTCAGGACCTGAACTCAGGCTCCAGTTCTAGTCTGTTAGTGTTGTTAGTAATAATAATGTCACATTATATTTCACAATCTGCTACATGAATTGTATAATTTTAAATGCACAATTTTAATAGGAAACTGTGATAATTGCTAATTGGAATGAGTATCAATAGCCACATTTTATTTTCATAGAATAAGACTCAGAGAAATATATCAAATTAAAATTTCAGGTAACAATAAAATGTTCCTGCTAAAAGACACTCTAAAGATAGTCTTTACTAACTTCTTGATTTTATAGACAAGAGCTCTAAATATGTCAAGTGACTTGAAAAAATTAAAAAAAAAAAAAAAAAGAATCACGTAAAATGGTGAAGGTCATACTGTGAACCCAGTGTGTAGAATCCAGATTTCCTGATCCTAAGGTTTGAGAGATTTTCACTAAACAACCTGTCTCGCTAGGCACAGGGCTAAACTGCTTCTTCTATTCCTAGGCAGACACTCTTCAAGGATATATGACAGCAGGTGAACAAATTAAATGCTGTAAAGTGTCTTCACGTAGGTCCTTATTTGGAGGAAAGAAGAGGGCAGAGCAGAGGAGAGGAGGCAGAGCACAGAAAGGCAGCTCAGGTGGTCTCTCGACTGAGCTATGCCTGTTGATATCCCAGCTTTTGAGGTCAGCTGTGCTCATCTCTAGCCAATAGAGGAGCCATCCAATAAACTACTTCATTTAAATTAAATTCTCATTCCACTGAGCATGGGACACAATTCTCTTGTATTTTCTGATAAGGCTGAAAATGAAGTGATCAGTCTATAGGATGCCCGAGTGGCAGTGAACCTGCATTTGCATAATGATATTATAGCGTCTGGTGAACCCACTAGTGGTAATCCATCCATATGCAAGGAATATAGGTCAGCAAAGACACAGCAGCAATGAGAGACACAGGGCTATTCATTTATTGGAGTAAGGAAGGTCTTCTCTATCCTTTAGCTCAGCAGGACAGAAATAAATGGAATGGAATAGATCGGGGGATTCTATTGGCTTTTGAGCAATAAAAGGAGATGCATCAATTTTGTTTCATGATTTAAATTCCATTTAAAATGTACTTAACCCTGTCATTTCCATTAGCAGAGTATTCCTCACACCCTTCTCTGCCCAACTGAGAAGAGGTAATGCACTCTAATAGCAATGTGTGCAGAGAGATCAGGAGTCATGGTGCCCCATTTAGTGGGGGTTGGGCAGTAGGGGTTAAGGAAATTAAGTATCATGGTTCTCCCTTGTGTTACCTGACCCCATAATCCTTCCTGTTTCAAAGATCTGTGAGATTTCTTGCCCAAACATGTCCTTCCATTTGGGGCCTTTTATTATTCTATTTATTGCCTTTATACTCATTTTGGAACCCCATGTGCTCTTCGATCATACTTTTCCTGTACTCTTCTTCCCACTGTCTCTCTGAATCTTGTGTGTAAATAATAGATCTTGCTTGTCTTACTACAACAACTGTGCGTTTGCCAAAGGCAAATCCCTGGCCTTTTTTTTTTCTTCTGGAACTCACTTACCAAAGCCACTATTCAGGCTGAACACTGATGGAAGGCCTTCTAAGACTCAACTGAGTTGCATTAGATTTATATTATCACCATAGAATTAAATTCAAGAAGGCTAAGAGACCTTAAGAGATCGCTGAGATCATCTCAGAGCCAGGCAGTAGTACAACTACAGCATCCATGGGAAATGGCTGGATGGTTTATCCTTAACTTTTTTTATTTTTATTTTTTTGAGATGGAGTCTTGCTCGGTCTTCCAGACTAGGGTACAGTGGTGTGATCTCGACTCACTGCAACCTCCAACTCCCGGGTTCAAGTCATTCTCCTGCCTCAGCCTCCTAAGTAACTGGGATTACAGGCATGCACCACCACGCCTGGCTAATTTTTGTATTTTCAATAGAGACAGGGTTTCACTATGTTGACCAGGCTGGTCTTGAACTCCTGGCCTCAGGTGATCCACCCTCTTTGGTCCCCTAAAGAGCTGAAATTACAGGCGTGAGCCACCACACCCGGCCATCCTTCAAATTTTTAAATGAAGTATACATTATCTCAACTAAAACCTAACTCTTGTAACAGCTATTGTAACACATCTTATTTGAAAAGATGTTTTCCATCAGAATAGCAAGACACTATAATTGTCCTCTAATGATTTAGTGGTTAAACAAATAGAAATTGATTTTATATCACTATGTATATATAGATGAAGTGAGATAAAAATATATGTAAGAAAACAAATGTTTATTGGAATGTTCCTTGTGTTCATATTTTATTAAGATGAATGTGTTAAATTACTCTGACAGAAAATCTGTATGCAGTGTACACATATATAATGCCCCCACACTTATTCATATACATACTTATTCATATACTCATACATCTTTTACAACAATTAGACTATGGCCATTTTTGTGTGTGTGATAAACTGAGACATTCTGGGATAACTGGAAGGGAAAACTCCTTATTGCCTGGAAGTGAGTTCAATGTGATGATTTTATGGACAGACTGCAAGTGGCTGTGTTGTTTAACACAGGGTTGATTTCAAAGTTAAAATGCTAAGCAAGAAAAAGAATCAAGCCTAATTCTTGGTGCAACATAGTAGGGCTATTCAGCCCTAGCTAGCTCAACTTGTGGCAAAGGAAGGAACATGAGGTTTGACTAGTTCCCAGGAACTCTGGAAGCTGTATTATCCCATATGAAACAGTTGGACTTGGATGGAAGACAAAAGTTTATTTCTTTTTTGGTTAGACTTTAGTCTTTGTTCTTGATCTCTGATCTCTGGGCTGCCTTCCCACCATCTCCAGGCTCTGCAGATCTTGCCAGTCTGGATCTTGTCCACAAACTGGAGTCAGTAAAAAAAAATGCCTGAACCTAAGAAAATCCAAAGCCAAAATATTGTAAATCACTGCCACTGAAGGAGAAAGAAATTATATTTTCCCTTTGTGAACTATGACTGAAGTTTTATTTTGCCTGCCCATCATATTAAACTATGAGATCATGCCTTGGAGTTAGGCATTTTGGCATGTCCTGCAGCTATTGTTTCCATGGTTGTGGTCAAAGCAATTCTGTGGATCCTAATTCACCTTGCTGACCTGGCATCTGGGGTGACTCTCTCCTGATAGGGGGTATTTTGTGAGATACAATACACTTTTAAATGTTACGGTTTTATTTGGGAAAAGAAACACACCACCCTTCTCCCCTTCCAAAGCATCTTCAAGAAAAATACACATCAGATTATCATGCACACGACAACTATGAAAAACTGGAATGACTATTCCGTTAGTCTGATTGTCTTGTTTTACAGAGCAAATGGGGAAAAAATGGGGATTTGAATGCTAGCGAAACCATCTGTTAATTGATTGCCTAAAAGACTAAAAGCACTTGCCCCAGAATCTTGGATAGAAATGAAACTTGGAACTTCCTTGTTGTTATCTATTGTGTGTCAGAATTTTTGTGGCAACTGAAATGTCACAATTTTTCTTGGAACAACATTCTGGCATCATTTGGTTTATTTATTTTAACTGATGATTTTCATTTCTCATTTTGTATCTAACAACTTCTGACAATGTTTCTTGGAGATAAAAGCGTTGTGGGAAATTATTTGGTTTATGTGACTTTTTCTTATACAATATGCTCAGTTTATTTGGGGATAGTGGAATGTGGGAGAAGAGGATGGATGTTTGACTTGTTTTTACTAATGATTGCCTTGGTATTATACAAGATTGATGGCTTGCTTTCTTCAAAGGCATCGCTGTCCCACTTTCCACAAAGGCAGTTGAAGTCTGACTCAGGACTTTAAGAAATCTCAGTGACCTCATGACTTACCCTGCCTCATTCTTGATCTTTTTGCTGTTATGTTGATGTGGCTGTCATGCATTAAAATTGAACAACAATTTTGTTATTGTTGCTGTAAGGCTAGCCTGAGCCAACTCCATAATTTGTTCCCTTTTGATGCAATATTGCCCCACTTTGGATACTTTCATTCTCCCTTTTTACTTTGATTTGATATTAGACAAAAAGTATACACCATTTTTCAAAGTCAATTTTGGGACCTGAAAATACACATTTTATATTTGGTACTAAAAGGCATGCTCGTTTTATTTTATTTATTATTTTTGTGGTTTTTGTTTGAGGGGAGTGGGTAGTAGGGGTGGCAGAAACCTGTTAAATTTAAACTATCGTAGGTTTCAGAACAACATGTTATATTAATTATGCCATTCATATTAGTAGCTTGATTACATTAAACAAACTTCTGAACTCATTTGCATGTGTAGACACTGCTTTTTTTGTGGTATTTCTACTGCATGTCCCTTTCATACATTTTATGAAAAATAAAATGTAATTAAATAGTGTGATAGATAAATTCCTGTCAGAACTGTTCTTCAAAAGACAGAGAATTATTCAAGACACTTATAAAAATGATTGATGAGTACAAAATAGAAAAGGATACCTGGGACCAATATTTAGGCGTGGATAGCGGCTTTGGTGGGTATAGAAGAGAGGTCAGCAAATTCATTCATTAGCCTTATGAGTCAAAAGGCAAAAATCAAAGCTAGTATGTAGTTACTTATGTGACAAGAGAATAACATTTTATACATTATTGAAATTTAAAAAAATAATTATAATAATTAAGTACAATTTTTAAATAAAATATGTGTAGCGTAGTGTGTTGAATGGTTAACACTTCCCCTTCCCCCAAAAAGGCATGTTCAATTCTTAATTATTCTAATTATTTGTTAATTGCTTTCTAAATAGTATAAAGAACTAGTTTTCAGGTGGTTTATAAAATTCACCAGTCCTTCCGGATAATGTTTAACTGAACATTTCACACTCCTTTTTTTCTTTTAAAGAGATCTACTTGCTTTAGTTATTTATCAATCATTCCCACTAAAATGAAGTTTTCTGGCCAATTCCAAAGCCCAAAACAGGTCATGATGACCATAAATTTGTAACTGGGAGATAGTTTTTGGGAAACAGAGATGTAAAGAAGGCTAGGGGTTATTCCAGGGAAAGCCAGCATGTAATCTTAGAGTTGAATGCCAGGAAACCCAAAAGGATAGAAAAATAAAATATTTGGGCAGGGTGTTAGGGAGAATAATTTTTCAACTAAGAGCAATGCAGAAATAGATTAGGAAGACTTGCTAGAATACAGTTTTGCTCATGGAATAGTGAGAACAGTTATATTTGAATCCCTAGATTATTGTTCCTGGATTTGCTCTCTAATCCAGAGACTAAAAAAGAGTGGAAGAACTATAGGAATGGGTGTTAGAGGACACCAGAAAACAGGCTGATAAACAAGGCTACACTACTGGCTTGCTGCGCAGTGGAGGAGGGAGTGGGTTAGCAGCCTTCGCTCAAGGCAGAGTGGAATACAGGATCTACTACTCTGGCTAGAAATACTTATGTGTCCCAATTCCTTAATTTATTATTTTACTTATGGAATCTACATATAAGTCCTTTATTTAAGTTGACTGAAATAGTCGCCGAGAATACGTAAAAAAAGGGTGAGAGAGTATTTCAATGAGTGCATAAAATAATAACTTCAGGGACACGATTTGAATATGTTATTCATGTCAAGTGTTTATTTCTTCAGGTTCTCTAAATCAAACATCTGTACAAAGGTGTGGTACATTCCTATTCACTGTCTGACACCTTTTCTCTTCTCTATTTTCTTTCTTCTTTAAGACCAGTGGCAATAAATGCGAGAGAAAAAACTACATCAGGAAGGGTACCAGGTAAAAATGGTTTAACAACAACATCAGAATCACATCATGGTCATCATATCTGGAGACATTGTCAGTTACGATCTTTAGTGCTTCTCTGTCATTTATTAAATGTTTCCAAACTATTTTAATGTAAAAATTAATTTAGATACTTTTTCATTTTTTTAGGAGTCAGAAATTCAGGATAAGGTCCATTGACATTTCTAAGCCACTAACAACCCCCAGCACATTGTAAACAAAAGTTCACATTGAGATCTTGCATTAAAAGATTTTAAATTAATTTTATTTAAAAAAGTATACTTTTTAAGGACCAATAAAATATCCTTATGTAGCTACAAAGACTTTATTTGGACAACCACTTGCTAAATCATCAAATACATTTTAATATGTGCATGCACAGGATTCAATAACTTTAGAGAAAAGAAAGGAAAATGGTTTTCCAGATGAGGCAACCAAGGCCAACAAAGTTTAATGATTTTCCAGATGCAGTTTTAGCTACTTGAAAAGCAAAACTAGAACTCAGGGACCTTTGCTGCCACACCTCGTTGTACAGCTAGTGGAGGTAGAATTGGGATTTAGGTACAATTAGTGAGGTTTTAAATTCCATGCCCTTAGCTACCACCTTCCACTGCTGCTCTGAATGGAGCACACTTCTCTCAAATCTGATCTCTTTTCACCCCTCTACAGACTACTTTCTTTTTGATTGTGGGGTTGATTTTCAGCTTGTCTTTATAAAAAATCTATCAACAAAGAAAACACAAATGTGAATTGTCAGTAGATAGCTAAATCAAATCTTCTACCCAGAATAGACACAGCTACTTAAGGGAGTTAAGATATAGGACAAAAATCCCAAATTTGCGATACTTTCTTTTTTGAAATTATATTGCTGGATGGTCTAATGAGCCTTTATGTCAGTACATGGGGATACTTCAAAAGAGGATGACACATGTCATTACAACAAATGAATCTGTCTCAGATACTGAACAAGTTCACAGACTTCAATAAATTGTAGTGTTTGTCATCTCTCACCTGTGTCGTGCACACATCACTCCAGTTTTCTGGAAGAGAGGTGATTAACATCTCAGAATAAGACTTTGTTTTTAAGTTGAATAGGTTTTTTTTTTTCCTTTTACAAAGAATACAGATTAATTTTTCATTAAGTACATATGGAGATACCTTGCAATGATCCTTCAGAAAGCCCCATAGACATAGGATAATTTGTCTCCACTTCATCATCAAATGAAAATGAAATACTTGTTTGGGGACCAAGAAAGATAGACCAAGATAGTTGAATTATTCACATCTGAAGGTTTCCAGTTCGAATGTTTTGCAAGCTCATTTGCAGCTGGGTTGCAGCAGGCTCCATCCACGTCTGTCTAATGAAACTCATGCTGAAAATCTCAGTTGGAAGTTCAGGGATTCAGAGCCATTCATCAAACCTCGTCATAATTATTTAATAAGCAACATTAAACGTTCAGTCAAGTCTTTAACTCATCAGTTCAGTTAGCACAGTTTAGTGCATGCAAACATCATTTACACGGTTTCCTGCTGAACGATAGAGGATACAAATAAAACCCATAAATTAAACCAACCCTCAAAATAACCTTCTCCTGACTGCCTGCCCCCTGCCTCACCTTATAAGTGCTTGAAATGCTTGAAAAGGGTTTCTCAAACGGGCTCTCTCACTAGAAAGATGGGTAGATGAGTGTTTCTTTTAGCTGGTGTCAGTTTCTGTGTGTGTGCATATGCATGCTCTACTGGATCAGTGAAGGTTCACATTTTATCAAGGCTTCATGTGGCTTGCCCCTCTCAGTCTGTCTAGCTGGTACAGATATGTTTGTCACTAATAAGTAAGCATTTTAAGCATTTAAGTATGCATTTAAGAAGTGAACACTTGGCTCTATTTCTTTTTCCCATGATAATCAGGACATATAATCTAAATGATAGAATTTTATGTAGAGGCAGCACATGAGAGAAAATAAAGGAAATTGAGGAGGAGGAGGAAGAGGAGGAGGAGGAGAAGGAGTAGGAGGAGAGGAAAAGGAAAAGTGAGAAGCAGTCTTTAACATAGATGTTCTCAACTGAGGTTATAGGACAGACCAATGTGCTGTTACATGTCATGAGTGTGGCACAGGAAATTTGCTAGGAATAAGAGGCTGCAAGTTTTGTAATTTACTCCTAAAATATATTACAATGGATTCAAGGTTATTCCTGTTACAATGTCACTGACTCATACGGATTCTGTTATGCTTTCTTAGGGGGAGAGAAAGGTTTTGATCACATTAGTGAAGGTATTTTTTATAGAACTCTGTCTCTTTAGGCTGCAGCCGTGGGTATGCCAGCTGTACAGATATCTTCTTCTGGTTTATGTGTGTTTGCACGCATGCACACACATGCTCATGCTAACACGTCTGTGCATGTAAATGAGATTTGTTGCCTTAGGAAACATATGAAAAGGAAATTAGATGCTCAGAACTTAGGTTTCTCCAGTGGTTCCAGTCAAGTGACTGCAAAATTTCTGGACTGCTGTTTAGGCTGTCTGGGATCAGCAAGTGCCACAGCTTTTTTGGACAGTAGAATGAATGATGTTTGAGGAACCCTGAGGTCTAGGTTTTCACTCCACTTTTGTCATTAACTAGATATGTACCCACCTGTAAGTCTTGGTTTTTAAAATTACAGTTGGTATGCCAAGTTTCTGTAAAAATTTTGTTAAATGAGTTCTTAAATAGGATATCTCCATGTGTACTTTAAAAACTTAAAATGCCCTTCAAATCCTAAAGTTTCTAGTTTCTACCTCAAGCATGAATATAAATGAATATATATATATATACATTCTATATATTCTCTCTTTTTATATATATATCTATATATATGCACACACTCATGCTTAAGGTAGAAACTAGAAACCTTAATATATATGAATTTATACATTTAAGAAGTTCTGATGAGCAGAAATGATCAATAATTTAGAACTATACTCATTATGATTTGGGATACACTCTAACTTTTGGGAGGTGCTCCACCCAAATGATACCAATTGAACGAATATTCATGATCTTTCCGTGGTTGAACATAGCGCACTGAAAATAAATACCAACATTTTGCACATAATAGTGGACTTGGAGGATATATTGTATTAAAAATGTGCTCTTGAAATTGCTGTTCAAATAATTTCAAGGTCTTACAAAACATATCATATTTCCTTTGCATTTCGTGTACCAACCTCACGATGTCACTGGGATTCCTTTAGCTGATCTTCAGGAGAAACTCTCTCAACTTACAAGGTCTTCTTTCTTATTCCTCCCAGAACACACATCTGGTCACCTTGCAGTTATAGTTCAGCTCTCACATACATTGACTTTTCTGAAGAAGTCAATTCTATCTCCAGTTCTCAGTATGCTGCAATTACAACACCATGTTCTCTTCTTTGCACTAATCGCAATGGTAAACTTAGATTTCTTTTACTACAATTGTTGATTGTCTGCCCTCCTAGTTCATTACAAATGCCCTAAAATCAGAGAGCAAATCTACTTTGCTCACTGCTGTTTTCTCAGAGCCTCTCTCGGTGCTTATGACTGTAGATCAGTGAATATTTGTGGAAAGGATAGTTTGTTCCTGCTCCCTCACTGGCTTAACCAGGGTTATCCAGAGCTAGGAAACAGTACAGTGCTCAAGGAGTGACTCATCACTCTGCTCATTCAGTGCACATGCAGCCATTATGTCCCTGTTCTAGGCCAGCTTATGGGATGCAGTCATTCAGTGAGAAATGAATCACTTTGGGGAAATTTAAATGAATAGGATTTAAATGACCAGAAAGAAAAATCAGAGGGCATTCTAAGTCAAAGAGGAAGAACAGCATCACAGAAATGGGAGAGTAAAACATAGTCAAGTGGTAATGTCTCAAGGGGAGTGATGTAAGGAAGACAGAAAATATGTGTAAGAATCATATTGTGGGTTATCTACACAGTTACAAGATGATTAGATGTATCCTTATGGGCATTTGGCAACAGTTGAAATTTTAGTCTTGGCCTAGTCCAGTTGCTTGGAGTTCTTTATAACTTTATTTGTGAAATCTTTCTATTCATAGTTTCACACACTTCATATGTAATATTTAATCCTCAGATCTGCCCGTTGCCTTTTACAGAGGAGAAATCTGAAATGTATAGCTGCAAATTAACTTGAGCTAGGTCCCTGTGTAGTAAATAGTAGAGCTAGAAGTTGAGTCCAGGCAGTCTGTCTCCAGAACCCATACCCTTAACTTGGATGTTGAGTTGTTAGATGTCATTTTCATAAGAGAGCCTGAGGTCTCATCATTTCACTTTGCACCACAGTGCAGATTGTGGCTTCTGTGCACTACAGACTTGTAACAAACTTTTGCATCTCTGAAGGAATGTCAATTTCATTTAATAAATTTAATTTCAAAAAGACACAGCACAAGCTTATGAAAATTATTGTTTTACCAATGTGGAGAAAAGAGGCAACACATACTACTGGCTGAGGAGCAATTAACACCATTCTAGCTCTGTTGCCATCCCTAATTATCATGGAATCTGCTCTTTGGCCTGCAGTTTCCTTACCCATAAAATATCAGGTTCAGCTGGATTATCTCTAAGATCCTTTATCACACTACTTTCAGGCTCCTCTTCAAATCCTCTTGGTCTGAATCGCTTCTGACTTTGGCCTCTGATACAGGGACTCACAGGCTTTGATCAGCTTCTTGCAAATGTACCTCCCTGGGGCCATGCTATAGCCCTCTCTGTTTCTGCCCTGGAGCTATGCTTATACTAGAATCTGCTTGCATGACCCTGCCTGGAACTCAGCATGCACAACCTGGAAGTCCCCTTTCATCCTCTGGAAGATGATTCTGAATGCAATTCATGAGCCTGCTCCAAAACTCTTGCAGAATTGAGAGTGAGCAAGTGGTCCTGTGGTAACCAGCTCAACAAATCTTTCATTGACTACCCTTCTTTCATGTTTAATTCCCTCTCTTCCTTATTCCTCATAAATTACTCTCACCCAAGGCTTTGTCTTACATTCTCTGTTGAAGATCACACAAGCTAAGAGTGGTGCCTTCCACAGTCAGGTTGTTGACTCTATGATCTAGTAAAATTGACTCTAAGAACATCTTGGTGGGGCTGAGTTGACTGAATAAATTCCTCAGACCCTTTCCAGGCTTTCCAGCTTTCCAACTTTTGGAAAGTTGCTATGATAATTGTTGGATACTCCTTTAGGAAGTGTTGCATATTTACAAAAGTCAGGAAGAATAAAAACAGGCATTTAAAGGGTTATTCTAATCACCCATCAAGGACTACAATGTCACTTTTCTAAAATTAGTTGGAAAGAGATTTTGAACTAAATAGCTCAAATTTCAAGGCATTGTAATTTTTAGCATGAGTTTTCCAAATACCTGAGAAATTATATGTTCATAACATTACCTTTCTTAAAGATTATTTCCCAGTAAATGTATATAAGTGTGAGTTTTCAGAAGGAAATATTAAAAATCTAGCGAGTTTTGGTTAAGGAGTAATGAAGTTTAAGTGGGAAACATGTGAGGAGGGAAGGGAAGGGAAGGAAAGGGGATTAACGAGCCAGTAGGAAGACAGAAGAGATATGATGCTGTGCAAAATTTTAGGATCCCTTGAGGCAAATCTTTTTAATGGAAGCTTCATTGACCCCAATAAAGTATTATTATTTCCAAATTCTAGATAAAATCATCTTCATAAATAAGTCCTCAAATATATTCCACAGCAAAGCAGGAAAATGGAAAGAGCATTCAACTTGCGTGATATTGGGCAGTTCATGAGCCTTTGTTTACTTATCCCTAAAATTAAGATGTTGAATCGCTCAGTTCTTCAAACTCCAGTCTAAAAACTGGGTCCTAGAAAACAAATGTCTGTGAGTTTAGACCACTGCTGTCTCTGCTCTTGGTGTTTTTTTAATAACACCGACCATTGTTTGTACTTGCATAGCCTTGAGTTAATGGATCAAACCTTGCAGCTTGTGATATTGTTGTGAAGATCATATGTAAACACATAGAACGATACTTAGTGTACCATGAAACTTTTTTAATTTTAGCATTAAACATCCATGGAAAAATTAAACATAAATGGCTACTTTCTAAGGTATTCTATTATAATGAATATGAAAAGTAGAGTAGAATTGTCTAGTTATCAAAATTATTGTCTCAATAAACAAAACCAATGCTGAAACTTGTTTGAAGAAAATGCAAAATATCTTAGTTGTCACTATACTCAGGAAGACTTAAGAGTGTGATATAGAGGGCAAAATGGCTATTTCATTGCAAGTTTTCCCTTAACTGCATAGTATTAATGATCAAGTATTCACAATATTCTGGGCATTTCTATAGATACATTACATGAAATCCCACAACAACCTTACATAGTCGCTTGCTGTTTACTGTTCCTAGAGACAGTGAGCTGAGACACAGAGGTTAAGTGACCTGCCCAAAGTAACATAGCTACCAAGTCGGAGAGTTTGGGTTTGAACCTATGCAATCTGGCTTTGGGATAGGTGCATGTAATCAGTATTTTATACAGACTCTAAAGTTGGCCAAATGGAATTTATAAGCATACTCAAGAGAGAAATACATTACTACTCTATAACCAAAGTTCAAGTCACCTTTACATCCCCATTTTCTATTACACTCCAGCCCTACTCCATGTTTCAAGAAGTAGAAATGTATTTCGAAATCTTATATGTACCACTCTATCTCTTTTTAAAACATTGCCTCAAATATCCTTTGTACTTGTTTTGCCATGATTTAAGGCCTGTCATGTGGCCCAATTATTTCAAAAGGCTTTCTTAAACTTTTTCAGCCCAAACTGACACACCTCTCCACTGAAAAAACACCACATTTCCAGTTTTTATTGATAATATTTTAAAAATCATCCTACGGGTTTTAATTTCTGGTAGGTCAAATATCAACTACCATAATCCATATAAACTAAAAGTTATCTGCCATTCATTTCTTTTGCTTTAGTTAAAGAATAAAGAATTCTTGGGGCCAAAAAGTGAGAAAACCACTGTGTGAATTGGTCTCAGGCATGATAGGTCCATTTCCTGCTGTAATTGTTATGAAATTCAAAGCACTTATATTATTTGTCCCTGGCTGGGCATAGGTTTTAGTTCTAGCTCTAGAAGATAACTTTTGTTGCCCCGAAGGACTTGATCAAAATTAGTTTGTTCCTTCCTTGGCTTTTCTTCTATGTTTACCTACTTTGTTTTCCCTTTTTTTTCTCTAGTTCTTTTTTTTTATTTATTTTTAAAAAATCTAATTCATTAGTATTTGTTTTGTTTATCTCATTTTTGTCTAATATTGTAATTTGAAACCACTGTACTGATCAGTTCATTAGATAGACTTTGTACCTGGTTTTCTTTTGAGGCAATGTGGACCTAGCTTGTTACCAGCTTTTCCCAATTTTAAGCTGTCCACGGGATACCTTGCCTCTAAAGCCAACAGTAAGTCTAACATGCTGAATGGCCTTTCAACCATCTCTGCTAAGGAGGAGACCCATATTAGCAACTACTGGCTCCTCAAGATCATTGGGAAGAATACCTTCACAAAGATGAAGTTGTCCCTGACTACAGGACCAAGGAAAATGAATTAATGTCCCTGGGTTACAAAAGGGAAGATATACAGGACTCATTAATGGGCCACAAATACAATGAGGTAATGTCTACCCATCTGTTCTTGAGCTATAAGAAAGTTGAGCTGGAGGACTATACCATCACTTTGAAGTCCCTGCCTCACCTACCAGCAGAATTTGTGGTATGGTATGACCCCAGCAATAGCCAGAGCCAGAAAGGGACATTGAAAGATTCTTCACCTTCATCTACAGACACCCGTGTTTTGGGTCCACCAGAAAGAACTGGCATGAAGCTGAAAGCAGTGTGGAGATGATTGAAACTAATGTGGTGAGGAGCCAAAGTGGCAATAAAAAACAAGAATGAATGAATGTGGGGAGGTCAAGCCATGCTTCCTGAATTTCACATGGGACATGAAGATCATGAAAACCAAGGAACATAGTGAGATAGTGTGAGCTTCTGTGCCCTCTCTGGACAGGCTACCCTCTATCTTTTCCAGACGTTCACAATTTTTATGTTCAGGAATTGTTTGTGTTCAGGGATTTCTCTGGATACTTCATCATGTAGGCATGATCAATTATTAACTCAATCACTAGCATCTCTTTTTTTTTTTTTTTTTCTGGAGGATGGGGCAACTGAATGTTCTAAGCTTCTAATCACAGCTTGATCCTTTTGGTGACCAGTCCCATCCAGGTGCCCGATAACAGTCTCTTCATCAGAACAAAAGACACCCCAATCACCTAGGAAATTCCAAAGGATGAGATACTTTGTGTCAGAAACTGGGGTCAAAGACAGTGTATCAGAAGCAAAGATGCACTTGGTACCCCTATCACCCAGAAAATTACAAAGGATTTAGGAGCTTGGTGGCAGTTATTGGGGCAGAGACCACATACATATTTCTTATTATACCACAAAAACACATCTTTACAGCCAAAATTATTAAATATGTTTTAGAAGGGGTATTTGAAAAGAGATATTACAAGTTGTTTTGAAGGAGCTGGGTTGTGGGGAAGACACATAAGAAATTGGGAATTACCCTTCTATACAGACTTTCCTAACAGTTTTAGAAAAACTTACAAGAATTTTGGTGCTGCTGACATGTTTTAATTACCGTCCAAAGGTCCACAACAGGATAACGGAGTCCTAGAAACCAGACTGTTGGGAGTTAGAAAAGTGATGTGATTATGATCACCCAAAGTAGCTTGGGGAGTCACTTAACTGTGACCAAGTTTTCTGACTGTGTATAGCAAGAGTTAGGTTTTCACAGTGAGATTTTTTTTTGTCTTTATAATAGAAGTATGGAGTAGTCACTCTAAAAAGCTTAATTGAGGTAGGAGCCAGCCTGAGTTTCCAAGAGGTACTCCATGGTCAGTCAGATGCCCTGGAGTTCCCAGAGCTAAGATTTATGGCAAGAGACAGAAGCCCAGAGGGATGGAGTGGATGGCAAGAAAAGTGACTTTTAAAAGCAGGTTGCAGGTTCTCAAGTTCTCATCTCCAATGTGGGCACTGAATTGATGATATTAGAAACCCATAAGGGAGCTTCGCCAAGGGTTCCTTTGCAACCGAAGGAGCATCCCACAAAGCCAGCAGGTACCCATCACCCTCAATCTGCCTCCTCCACAGTCTTCCGGGTGTTGATCATCTTGACATCACATAATGTTTTGCATTCTAAGTACATTTTATGAGCTTTATTCTCTTCCCACACTTGGATCAAAAAGTCATTGAGTTTAGAATCAAGCTTTATTCCTCTTTTCTTCTGTGTTCAAAGCCTTGTAAATTTATCTATAAATAGTTGACTTAATAAATAAATATTAATAAATCGATGCTACTAAACCAAAGGTAAAATATTTTATAGTTATTTATTAAAGACTTGGGCTGGGCCTTTGAAGAATGTAATTTAAATACAAATAGGATGAAGGATGGGGTTGCAATTTTATCAAAGGCAAAGAAGATTCACATAAAACGGAAGAGTTGAAGTAGGGGCATTGGGCATGTGATTCAATGAACTTGCTCACATCTGAGGCATAAGGAATATAAAATAGGTATAGTTTATTCATATTTTGTAAGTCCTACTATAATATTGGTATTTGTAGAAGGTGCACAGAGAATGTACATGATCTATTAAGTGGTTTACATTTATAGATATCAGTTGAATACATGAAGAACATCAGTGAGTCAGGATATTTATAGATTGAGGTACACTAAAACAACTATAAAACATAGAGATTTTATAGAGTGGAAGGAAAAGTATAATTTGAAGAATGTCTAGATACCTATTGCTGCAACATCTATTGCCCAAAACTTAATAGCTTAAGACAATCCATCTTTCATGATTCTGTGGGTTGACTGGAATCAGCTAAAAGGCTATTGCTTGGGATCCATCATGTATTTGTCATAAAATGGTGGCTGAACCTGGAGTTGTCTGAAGGTTTGACTCAGCTGTGTACCCAACATGGCTTACTCAGTTGATTCTTGCTGTCAGCTGGGAACTCAGCTGGTCTGCCAACTGGAGAATTTACATGTGGCCTTTTTTTGGCAAATTGGCTTTCAGTACTTTAACGAGCTTCTCAGTGGAGAGTCAAATAATTTTTTCTAAGATATTTGGATGGAAGTTGCAAGTCTTCTTATGACTTGCCAATGAAAGTCTCAAAACTTTACTTCTACCACATTTCATTGGTCAATACAAGTCACTAAGATCAGCATAAATGTAAATGGATGGAGATTGAACTTCATTTGATGTGAATAGGAGCAGACACATAAAGAGAAGGAAGAAATTGATGATGGTCATCTTTTACTATCTGCCACAGAGAATTAAAAAACATTACTGAAAAGCTTTTTTTAAAAAAGTATTGATTTAAGAGGTATTTCTTGACCACCTGTAGTGTTCCAGATTTTAGGAATTGTAATAGCAATATTACAGTAGAAAAAATAAAAGTTTTGACTTTGTGAAGATTGTATCCAAGTACAGAAAACAATTAGAAGCAAATAATCCACGGTCAGAGAATGATGAATGCTATGAAAAAAATAAAATAGGATAAATAATTGAGAATAATGGGGATAGTAACTTGGAGTTATCAAAAAGACCTCTCTTAGAAAGTAAAATAAGGATAGATTCTTAATCTATTCTTATACAGGGAGTGGGCTGTGTTATTATCTGGGGAAGGGTGCTATAGGCAGACAGGTAGGGATATGCTTGGCAGAGCATCAGGGCAGCCCGCATGGTTAGAATTATATGAGAGAGGAGAAAGAGGTTAAAAGTGAATTTGGCAGGAACCAGATAATTTAGCAGCTTGTAATCAATGAAGAAAAATATATTTTCATTTTGATTTTATTTTAAATATGAAGAGAAGCCATTGAAGAACAGGGGAGACCTATGGTCTGACTTATATTTTATATGATTGAATATAGCTGTTGTGTACAGACTAGACTATGGGGTGGGTGGGCATCAGGGCAAAAATGGAAGCCAAGAGAACAATTGGGAGGTTTGCAGTGGTTCAGGAACTAGTTGATGGTGGCTTGGCTGAGAATATTGATATTGCAAAACTTAAAACAAAATTTACTCAGTTATATTTTGAAGGTATAGACAACATTATTTGTTGATAAACTGGAGTGGTAAGTCAAAGATGACTCTAAGATTTTGGCCCTGAGTGAATAAGTGAATAGTGGTTTTTTTCTGAGACAGAATTGCCAAGGAAACAACAGCGTTGGAGGGATAGAAGGCAATTGATTGCTTTTTTCTTCCTTTTTTACTTTAAATACAATGAAATGCACAGATCTTAAGTATACTTTCACTGAGTTTTGACAGTTGCATACATCTGTTTAACCTAAACTCCTACAAAACATTAAACATGACCTTCACTTTAGAATGTTTCCTCACTCCTTCCCAGTTCATCTTCATTCTATCCACACAAATGACGACTACCTTGACTCTTTTTTCCCCATTTGAGGCTCCTTTCTTTTGTTCAAGAACTTTATATAGGTGGAATCATATGACTCTGCTTACTCAAAAGGTAAATGGCTTTTGAAACACTATGTTCAATATCTTCATTAGATATCCATGTGAAGATGCCATGCAAGCAGGATCAACTAAAGATAGCCAGTAAGGAACCTTATTGACAAAGATAGTAGCATAGGGTCTAAGTGAAAATGTACGAGAGAAGTCTTACAGGAGGTGAGTTTTGAGCATAGTTTTCTGAGATGGTGCTTTTTAATTGGTAGACTATTTGAGGAATGACACCAGGATGGCAACATGTTTTGTCAGAAATCCTTATTAGGAGGAACAAAAAAATTGGATGAGCCTTTCAGTGACAGGTCTTGTAAATTAAAAAAAAAAAGGACTAAGAAGAGTGAATTAAATCTCTTAGGCTATGTCAGTAGATAAACAAAATAATGTGTAGGGAAATTATTCCTGCAAACTTCTATTCCAGCATTGATTTGATAATCTCAGGCTGCTTGTGGAGTACCAAACTCAGCACATGGAACTTTGTCCATTCAACATAGTCTTGTAAAACCATGGTGAGGGGCTACAGTTTGACAGCACCCTTATTATGTGAAAGAAATTGCAATTTTTAATCACTTGCCTTGGGTGATACAGTGGATAACCGACTCAGAAGAGATGGTTGTTATTTATTGCAGTTTGTGGGTGGTCTGTCTGCTTGGCACAGTCAATCTGGAGCTCTGAAAGTAAGCCAGAAGAAGGTTTCGTTTTGCTTTTTTTCTCTTTTCAAAGGCAATTAGAGAGTGGGTCCTAATCCTGGAACTGATATCACAGAAAGTCACAACTTTGCCCTTTTCTCTTAAGATATAAAATAGCAAAAGAAAGCTCCTTTAAGAATATATTATCTATCAGACAGATGTCTGTAGGGAGTGATTTGATGGATCCTGGAAAACTCTTCTGCCCCAAAATATCTCCTCCTCCTTGAAATCTGTCGTGCTTTACTTTGGAGCGTGAAGGCTTTGGGGATTCCGAGAGTCTCTGCTGCCTTTGTAAATACCTTGGGGAGGAAGAACATATTAAGTTCTCATCAGTTGGGGGATTTATTTCATTTATCTTGAGGGCAAAGCCCTGTGGGAACAGAAAGCAGAAGGGAGGTGGTGATGCTAAAAGGAATAGAGCCTTGAAGTGGGGGCAGTTTGTAAGGGCGCACCCCAGGGAGGTCTTGTTGACTTCAGCATTTCACCACGGTCTGGGTGTGCCCATCTCACTGCACTCAGATCCCCTTCTGAGGCTGTTCATCTATTTCTCTCCTCCCCCTCTTTAATGTGTTGCAAACTCTACCTCTTAGCCATTATCCGAAGCACTTATGCATACTCATCCATCAGGAAGTGTCCCTTTCTCCCTTTTGCCCTCTCTGTGTCCTTTTAGCTCGCCTTCTTTCTGCTCCATTTAGAAATGTTGACAAGGCATTGTTCACTGCTGACTAGTTTGATTTTTAAGTTTAGTTATTAAGCGGCTCTTTTGTTGTTATTGTTGTTTTCTGCAGCATTGGATCTTAATAGCTGCTGAACTGCAAATAATGGAAAAAGCAAACAACTAGAAAAAGAATGTTGAGAAGTAATATTTCCCGAATAATGACACCTGAGTTGGCAGAGCAGGGGACATTTCAGTAGCTTGGGTTGTGGAGGAGATAACTGTTAAAATCATTGAGGCTGGAATTCCATTAGGTACAGTGGGGAATTAGGAAGTTTATGTGTCTCCTATTTTTAGTGGAGAAAACTGAGAGACACTAATAGCACTGGCTTGCTGCATGTTTGAAATATTCACAGGTATTGGTAGAGAAAAGGGTTTAAGTAAGAATAATATTGGAAAAAGAGGGCAAAATATGAGGGGGGGTGTTTGAGCTCGGAAAAAAGGAGATGTTGGTGGAGTCTATAAAGTACCTGATGATGGTGGCAAAAAAGTATACAAAATCTTATACATTTCCCCATTTGACTGTGGTTAAAAATGGGAATACAGAGAACGAAAGTAAGCCTTAACCAATTTAAGAACCAGTTTTCTCTTTTTCTTTCTCTAAAACTTTGCTTTTATGATCATGAAAAATCAATAATTTGGGGATTTAAAAAGTCATATACATCCCATAGAGAAGGAAGTCTTCTTATTAGGGTGTAGAATAATTACGCTAGCAAGCAGAGGATATGTACAAACAGTTACTTTGCTAATTGTTCTTCCTCAGTAGCCGAGAGTAACCAGCTTTCTTTAGCCTGGTGTGGGACAGATGACAGCTTGCCTCCCTACACCAAGTAATCTTGGCTAGATTTAGAATTGTTCCTCAGTCAAGAATTAACTAAGCCTGGCCATGATCTCTAGGCCAAGGACAACTATGATGTATCACTTTAGTATTTAGGATTATTGTAAAACAGGCCCATAGTCACTCTGGTAAAGATAGATATGGTACCATGATTTAACTTCAGAAAAAGAAATGACATTGTAAGACATGGAAATGGATGGCCTTGCTTTATTGATGAATCCAGGTGTCCACAGCATCCAGAATCAGAGACCTACAAAAGTACAGTAATCCTTATCTCTGTGAAACTTGAGATTGGTATATGATTTCTATATGCTCAGAAACCTGTTCCAGCCTGGCTAATTAAACCCAATGTTACCTTAGCACATCTGGCTGAAAGGAAGAACCTTGGAATGCAGGGAGATGCAGATTCTGGGAAACAGATTCTCATGGAGCATAACAGTGAAAAATAGAAGTAAGAGTCAGTTATCAAGCACTTTTATGTACCAGACTCCATCCTAACTGCTTTTGTACATTTTCTCATTTAGTTCTTATAATCATTATGTGAGATAGGCATCAAGAATCTCACTTTCATGTTAAGAAAACTGCATTCAAAGAAATAGAACAACTTGTCTACTTAGAACACAACTTACAAGTAGTCAAACCAGGACTCAAACCTGTATCTGTCTGACCTGAAAGGCCATGTTATTAATCGCAAAGTTTAATCTTTTATGAAGCAAAAGAATGAGCTCAACATTGATTTTGGTTTTTCACCCTAGATCAACACGTTTGAGAAATGTTTTACACTGTGAAATTGCATGCTGCCTTGTGTACTTTGAATATTTATGCAATTTGAGCCAGTTATATTTTGATGCATCTATCGTAATCTTTCCTAGAGGAAAGAAGGAGGGTTGATTGGCAGGGGAAATCCCACGTTTACCATTAATTTGTGTAAAAAATTTCAATTTTAAATGTCTAACAAATTGAATTAAATTGAGAAAGGTCATAAGAGCTTATCAGTTGAGGTCGTCATCACGGCAGTAAAGAAAGTAGTTAGGAGGCTGATTTTATATTAGCTGGCAAGCCAGCCAGGTCACTCTATTAAAATTCTAAGAAAGCCTACATGGAAATGCTGCTCAATGTGACAATTAAATGTGATATGTAATTTATTCCACTACCCATTACACCGATGGGCTGAGGTAGCCACTAAAAATGAAAGCTACAGGAACGATGAATACAGTATAGCAGAGCATGCATATGGTGGGACCATGTGGTTTGTTTCATTAAAACATATTAGTCCCTGCTATTTTCCTCTCTTTGGTGGCCAAGTCTTAACTTTCAGCTGTAAGCTCAGTTCTAATATATTTTTCCAACCTTGTTTATCATCCATGTATGATTAGAAATTATAACTGGTTTCCCTGTTTTCTAGCATTGAAATGCCATCCAGTCATTTACATCTCAAGGATATTGTATATACAGTTATGTTACTTGGCAGTTTAAAGTTACATATGCATGTATTTTTATCTTGAGCAAGCAAAGAAGCAGGCTCACTGGAAGCCCTCTTTGTGAAGGTCCACTGGCTTGACCTGGAGTCAAGAGAACTAGTGTCTGTTGTCAGTTCTGTGGGTTCACTGGCTGTAGCATGTAGAAGTAATCACACCCTCTCCCTGGGCTTTAGTTTGCTGTTTCTGTAAGACTTCTCTAATTCCAAAAGGCTCTTCTGCATGAACTTCCACTGGTCCTTGAATCTAATAAGAGAATATAATCAAGAGTGCCATTCAGTCCCAGGTAATAAGAATTATATATTGGAAACAAAACGGGCACTTCTCTGAATGATGAAACAGCAAAAATTCAAATTGGATGTAGCAATAAGAGATGCGGGACTATTTTAAAGGAAACAAAATTATATTTATACTTTTTTTATGCTAACAATAAGAGGAAATAATGTCTAGCACATTTTGTAGAGAAGAAATTATTATCCATGGTATACAAAGAGCCATTAAAATAAATAGGAAAACCATTATCACCTCAACTGAAGAAAAGGCACAAATATGTTTATTATTTGTTAAAAAAAGAAAAATATCAGTAATATATTTTATCAAAATTCTGGAGTTTACTCATGTGAAATATATCATACCTTTTAATGAGTATGTATTATTACAATTATTATTCAGTAGCACCACCTATCTTAAGAGTGAAACCAGTACATTTGAAACTTTAGTTACACTCTTTTTAAAACTTTGCTTGCTAGAAGTAACCACTATTTTCAGTTGTATGTGAATCACTACGTTGCTTTTGTGGATGATGTAGCTCCATGTGCACACATGGCTTAACAGTATATTACCTGGGTTTGCCTGTGCTTTCACTTCATATGAATAGAACCATACCGTGTGTATTCTTCAGTCACTTGTTTATGTCACTTTATTCTTCTTTTTTTTTTTTTTTTTTGAGGCGGAGTCTCACTCTGTCGCCCAGGCTGGAGTGCAGTGGCCAGATCTCGGCTCACTGCAAACTCCGCCTCCCGGGTTCACGCCATTCTCCTGCCTCAGCCTCCCGAGTAGCTGGGACTACAGGCGCCCGCCACCTCGTCCGGCTAGTTTTTTGTATTTTTTAGTAGAGACGGGGTTTCACTATGTTAGCCAGGATGGTTTCGATCTCCTGACCTCGTGATCCGCCCGTCTCGGCCTCCCAAAGTGCTGGGATTACAGGCTTGAGCCGCCGCGCCCGGCCACTTTATTCTTTTGAGCCATCTATGCTGTGAGTAAAGATGTATTCATTTTATTTTCTTTCTACCTAGCATTCTAGTATAAAAAACATATCCTCTTTTATCTAACCTTTCTATTGAACATGTAGTTTGAGTTTAGGTTTCACAATTCCAAATAATGCTACCAAAAGCAATCACAGAGTTATTCTGGTGTACATGAACAAGAGTTTTTCTCAAGTAAATGTATACGGAAGTAGAATTGCTGGTCACAGATACGATGATCATTTAGTATATTGTTCAAATTGGAACATTTTGAAAACTTGAGGAGGATAATGTTAGCAATTATTCTAAAAGTAAGTAAAGTGAACATACTATGATGCATGATTACACAAGTACAGTATATGAGTACGTTCAAATTCGGTGGGTAACGCTAAATTATTTTCTTAAACTGTACCAATTTAAACTCCCATTTGCCATGTCTGACAGTTACCATTGCTCTTCATCTTTACCAATGATTGGAAGTGGGTTATTTTCCTGACATTTACTAAGTTTATTTTTGTTCTGTTTTGACATTTATTAACTATTCATTTTTACTCTTCTCTGAAATACTTATATAAAACTTATTCGTATATTTTGGCCATTTCTTTATTAGAAAGCTTACCTTATTTCTTATCATTTTATAGTAGTTCAATTATAAAGTTTCCCTGTATGTGTAAATATATTTCTGAGCTCTTTATTCTATCTTACTGGTCCATTTGTTGATCTCTGTGACAATTCCACACTGCCTTAATTACTATATTATTGTAGAAAGCTTGATGTTCTGTAGGATTACTATGAAACATTTGGATGCATATGTATAAATTTTTTTCTATTTATCTTGCTAGGGATTCACCAGGTTTGTGAGTTTAATGTTAGGTGCCATTAAATAGCTATGAAAAAATCTCAGCTAATATCTCTCCAAATGTTACCTATTCTTTACTCTCTTTCTCTGGAAGTTCAATCAGATGCATGTAGGGTATCTTCATCATTAGGTAATTTTTCATCCCTCATTCTCCTCTCACCCTTCCACCTTTCCGAGTTTTCAATGTCTGTTATTCCACTCTCTATGTTCATGTGTATATACTATTTACCTCCCATTTATAAGTGAGAACAGGCAGTAATTGACTTTTTGTTTGAGTCATTAAATTTAATATAATGGCCTACAGTTTCATCCATGTTGTTGCAAAAGACATAATTTTATTCTATTTTCATATCTTGAGTAGCATTCTATGGTATAGATATACCACAATTTCCTTATGTAATAATCCATCAATGGACACCTACATTAATTCCATAAATTTGCTATTGTAAACAGTGCTGCAGTAAGCATAAAAGTGTAGATAGCTTGTTGATATAATACTTTATTTTCCTTTGGGAAGATACCCAGTACTGGGACTGCTGGATCGAATGACAATCAGTACTGGGGCTGCTGGATTGAATGGTAGCTCTATTTTTACTTCTTTGAGAAATGTCCATACTGTTTTCCACAGGGGTTTTACTAATTTATATTCCCACCAACAGTGTATAAGCATTCGATTTTCTCTGCATCTTTGCCAACATCTGATTTTTTTTTTTAATCAACAACTATTTTGATTAAAACAAACAAAAATCTATTAGCATATCCTTAATATGATAAAGATACTACAGGATTCCTATGGAAAGCATAATAGGTAATGATAAAATATATAAACAAATTATCTTATTGATTTGTTTAAGTTCTTTATAGATTCTGGATAGCAGACCCTTGTCAGATGCATAGTTTGTGAATGTTTTCTCCTATTGTGTAGGTTGTCTGTTTATTGCTGGGTTGTTTTGCTGTGCAGAATTCTTTAATTAATTAGGTCACACTTCTCAATTTTTGTTTTTATTACAATTGCTTTTGGGGGCTTAGCCAAAAACTCTTTGCCAAGGCCCACGTTGAGAAGAGTATTTCCTAGGTACTCTTCCAGGATGTTTATATTTTGAGGTCTTACATTTAAATCTTTAATGCATCTTGAGTTAAATTTCCTATATAGTGAAATATAAGGGTCCAGTTTCATTCCTTTGCATATGGCTAGCAAGTTGTCCTAGCACCATTTATTGATCAGGGAGTCCTTTCCCCCTTGCTTGTTGTTGTTGGCCTTGTTGAAGATCAGATGGTTCTAAGTGTGCAGCTTTATTTCTGAGTTTTCTATTCTGTTCCATTGGTCTATGGGTCTGTTTTTGTATCAGTACCATGCTGTTTTGGTTGCTGTAACCTTATAGTATTGTTTGAAGTAGGGTAGTGTGATGTTTTCAGCTTTGTTCTTTATGGTAATAATTGCTTTGGCTGTTCTGAATTTCTTTTGTTTTCATATGAATTTTAGAATACTTTTGTGTCATTCTGTGAAGAATGACATTGGTAGTTTGATAGGAATAGCACTGAATCTATAATTTGCTTCAGGTAGTGTGGTCATTTTAATGATATTGATTCTTCCAATCCATGAACATGAAATGTTTTTTGATTTATTTATGGCATCTCTGATTTCTGTTTTATAATTTTCATTGTTGAAATCTTTCACCTTCTTGGTTAGCTTTTTCCTAGGTATTTATTTTCTTTCTAGTTGTCGTAAATAGGATTGTCTTCTTAATTTGACTTTCAGCCTGGCCATCATTGGGGTCTAGAAATGCTACTGATTTTTGTACCTTGATTTTTTATCATGAGGCTTTACTAAAATCATTTACCAGTTCTAGTAGCCTTTTGGCAGTCTTCATCATTTTCTAGGTATAGAATCATATCAGTGAAGAGAGTTTAGCTTCTTCTTTTCCTTTTTGGATGCCCTTTTCTTTCTTTCTCTTGCCTGATTGTTCTAGCTAGGACTTTTAGGACTATGTTAAATAGAAGTGGTGAGAGTGGGCATTTTTGTCTTGTTCCAGTTCTCAAAGGGAATGGTTCCAGCTTTTGCTTGTTTAGTATGATGTTAGCTGTGTGTTTGTCACAAATAATCCTATTTAAAAAATGGACAAAGGACACAAACAGGGAACAAAAAGACAAGACATACAAGCAGCCAACAAATGTATGAAAAAATGCTCATCATCAGAAATCATGAGAGAAATGCAAACAAAAATGACAATGAGATATTCTCTCATCATCAGAATGGCTGTTTCTAAAAAGTCAAATATAACAGATGCTGGTGAAGTGGAAGAGAAAAGGGAACACTTATACATTGTTGTTGGGAATGCAAATCAGTTCAGTCACTGTATAGAAAGCACTTGTTAATTTCTCAAAGAACTTAAAAAAGAGCTACCATTTGACCCACCCATCCCATTACTGGGTATATACCCAAAGAAAAATAGATCATTATACCAGAAAGACACATGCACTCATATGTTCATGGCCATGCTATTCACAATAGCAAAGACATGGAATCAACCTAGGTGCCAAACAATGGTCAACTGAATAAAGAACAAGTGGTACATATATACCGCCAAATACTACACACCCATAAAAAGGAATGAAATTGAGGCCAGGCGTGGTGGCTCACACCTGTAATCCCAGCACTTTGGGAGACTGAGGCAGGGGGATAATTTGAGGTCAGGAGTTCATGACTAGCTTGACCAACATGATGAAACCCCGTCTCTACTAAAAATACAAAAATTAACCAGGCATGGTGGTTCATTCCTGTAATCCCAGCTACTTGGGAGGCTGAGGCTGGAGAATCGCTTGAACCCAGGAGGCAAATGTTGCAGTGAGCCGGGTTCTCATCGCTGCACTCCAACCTGGGTGATAGAGCGAGACTTCTTTTGCAGAAATATGGATGGACCTGGAGGCTATAGCTCTAAGCAAGCTAATGCAGGAACAGAAAACCAAATACCATGTGTTCCCATTTATAAGTGGTAGCTAAAAATTGAGTACACATGGATATAAACAAGGGAACAATAGATACTATGGACTACAAAGGGGGAAGGGAGGGAGGGAGGCGAGGATTGATTAATTACCTATTGGGTACTATGCTTATTGCCTAGGTGCAAGGTACAATATACCCATGTAACAAACCTGGACATGTATCCCCCACATATAAAATAAAAGTAGAAATTAAAACAAGAACAATGACAACAACAGCAAACATTCTCTGAAATTTCAGATGAGACAAAGGAATCCTATATCATCACTCCTATTCAATGTGTCCTGCTGTTCTAAAATTGTTATTCACAGATGCCATATTATGTATATGCATATAATCTCAAAGAAGCTATAGATAAGGAATTAGATTTGAACTTAATTGTTTATTTTATATAAGATTAATAGAGAAAGCAATTGTATTTCTATATACCAGAAATAAACACGTAGAAACAAAGTTAAAACCAGTACTCTTTATAGTAGTGCATACACACAAATTCAACTAACTAGAAATAAATCTAATTAAAGTAGCTTAAGAATTCTATACAGAAATCTAGAAAATGTTTTTGAGAGAAAATTAAAGTAAGTGACTAAAATATTCATGAATTGGAGGAATAACAATTATACAACTGTCAGAATAAGTTTTTTTTTGTAGATTCTATGTAATCCCAGTAAACATTTCAGGATTTTGTCCTTGTGATTCTACAATTTATCTGCACACACTTCTGGTTTTCAGTTTGGCAGGTAAGGAGCTTGAAAGTTGACCATCATAACAAGGCATAAAAAGTTGGACAAACTAAAAAATCAGTAATTATTTTTAGATCCATAAGAGATGTGAGGTCACAGGGCAAACTTGTAGAGACAGACAGACTAGATATAGAGAGTCACAACTTACCAGAGCAGAAACCCGCAAGAAGAAATCTCCATAGTAACCAGAGCCAGGAGAAGAAAACCTGAGTTGTAATTGATGAATTGCTGGAGGCTCAGTGTGGACAAGTCTGAGAAAAAAATCTCCAAGAGGACACAGTCATGGGGTGGGGAGGGTCCCATACTTTTGCGAATTTGACTATAGGAGCTTTTCCAGATCCTCATAGTGAAGATTGGGGAAAAATACCCTAGTGCTTCTGGCAAGGGGAGGGGAAAAGAACAATTTTAAAATATACTAGTGCATTCTGTTCATCTTAAGAAGACCCATCCTCAAGAGAAACTATTTTACCAGAGCTTCAAGGGCTCGCGAAAAGACTGCAACCTAATCATGGCACTATGAAACATTTTTTTCTCCCTCTACACCTTACCACATTATTAAAGCCCTATTTACATTAGAGAACTCAGAGAACACCAAGCAAGAAAAATACCAAAACCCCAGTATTTCTTTTACCCATATATCATGTCAACTATCAAGAAAAATTGCAAGTCATACTAACACGCAAAGAAACAAAGTTTGAAGAGACAAAGAAAACATCAGAACCAGAATCAAATATGGCAGAGATGTTGGAGTTTTCACAGTGAGAATTTAAAACAACTATGGTTAATATGCCAAGGGCCATTATGGATAAAGTAGACAGCATGCAAGAACAGATGGGCCATGCAATCACAGGATGCAAATTCTAGAAATAATAAAAAAGAATTGCTAGAGATCAAAAGCACTATAAAAGAAATGAGTAATATATTTGATAGGCTTGTCAGTAGACTGGGCACAGCCAGGGAAAAAAACCTTTGAGCTTGAGAATATGTCAACAAAATCTTCTTAGAAAAGCAAAGAGAAAGAAAAGACTGAAAAAGAAAACTAAACAGAATATCCAAGGAATGTGGGACAACTGCACAAGGTATAACATATACATAATGGGAATACAGAAGAGGAACAAAGAGACAAGGGAACAGAAGAAACATTTGAAGCAATAATCATGGGTAGTTTTTTCAAATGAATGTCAGGCACTGCTATAGATTGAATGTGCCCTCCTCTGCCAACTCACACATTGAAGCCTAACCCTAATAGATGGTATTTGGTGGTAAAACTTTTGGGAGGCAATTAGATCTTGAGTGTAAAGCTCTCATGAATGAGACTGGAATTCTTATAAGAAGAAATACAAGAGAACTTGCCTTATTTCTGTTTTCTCTTTGCCATGTGAAGATACAGTAAAACATGACAATATTTAAACCCAGAAAAAGACCTTCACTATGAAAGTGACATATTGTCACGCTGATCTCAGATTTCTAGCCTCCAGAACTATGAGAAAGAAATATTTGTTGTTTAAGCCACCAAGTCTACAGTATTCTAACAAACTATGAAAGACACCAAACCACAGATCCAGAGAACTCAGCGAAGACTAAGCAAGATAAATGCCAGAAAAACCACTATACCTATGCATACAACATTCAAACTATAGAGCATCAATGATAAAGAATAAATATTGAAAGAAGTCAAAGAAAGTAAACACCTTAAAAACTGAGGAACAAAGATTACTATTACATTTGACTTTTTAGAAGCCATGCAGACAAGAAGAGATTGGAGGGAAATATTTAAAATATTGAGAAAAAAATCACCAACGTAGAATGCTATATCCTGAATCACAAGGAACTAGACAATCTGAATGTAACAAAATTGAATCAGTAACAAAAAGCCCCCCATCAAAGAAAGGCCTAGGACATGATGTTTTCATTGCTGAATTCTACTAAACACTTAAAGAAGAACAAATATCAATCCTGTTCAAACTATTCAAATAGTTGAAGAGGAGGAAATTCTTAACTATTTCTATGAGGTCAGCATTACCATGATACTATACCAGCTAAAGACACAACAGAAAGGAAAAACTATAGGCCAATATCCCTGATAAACATGGATGCAAAAATCCTTAAAATATATTAGCACACTGAAATCAACAGCAAGTTATGAAGATCATTCATCATGTTAGGATTCATTGCAGAGATACAAGAATTGTTGAACATCTGCAAATCACTAATATATCATATTACAGAATTAGAGGGAAAAACCATTATCATTTTAATAGACATCCAAATGGATTTGATAAAATTCATCATCTCTTTATGATTAAAAACTCAACAAATTATATATTGAAGGAATGTATCTCAACACAATAAAGGTCATATATGACAAATCCACAGCTAACGTATTTAATGGGCAGAAAACTAAAATCCTTTCCTATAAGATCTGGAAAAAGTGAAGGATACCCACTAGAATACTAGAAGTCCTTGCCAGTGCAATTGCACAAGTGAAAGAAATTAAGGGCATCGATATTGAAAAGGAGGAAATCAAATTATTCCTGTTTGCAGATGACATGACTATACATATAGAAAATCCTAAAGACTCTACTGAAAAGAGTTGGAGCTAATATATTAGTTTAGTAAAATGGTAAAATACAAAAATCAACATACAAAAATCAGTAGCATTTCTGTAAGCCAATAGTGTCTGAAAAGGAAATTTAAAAATGCAATGCCATTTACAAAGCTACAAAAAGTAAAATACCTAGGAATAAATTTAATCAGGAAGGTGAAATATCTTTACAATGAATAGAATATCTTTACAATGAAAACTATAAAACACTGATGAAGTTAATTGAGGAAGACAAAAGTGAATGGAAAGATATTACATGCTTATGAATTGAAAGAATTTATTTTGTTATTAATAAGACATACCTACAATCCCAAGTGATCTAATGCAATCACAACCAAAATACTAATGACATTCTCCACTGAAATAGAAAGAAAATCCTAAAATTAATATAGAACATCAGAAGACCCTGAATAACCAAAGTAATCATGAGCAAAAAGAACAAAGCTGGTGGTATCACACTATTTGATGTCAAAATATATTACCAAGCTATAGTAACTAAAACAAGACAGTACTGGCATAAAAATAACACACAGATCAATGGAACCGAATAGAGAGCACAGAAATAAACCCACATACTAACAACAAACTGACTTTCCAAAAATGTACCAAGAACACACATTGGGGAAAGAACAGTCTCTTCAATAAATGGTACTGTGAAAAATGAATATCCAGATCCAGAAAAATGAAAATAGACTCCTATCTCTCAGCAGATACAAAAATCAATGCAAGATAGATTGAAGACTTAAACGTAAGATGTGAAACTTTAATACTAGTAGTTAAAAATAGGGAAATGCCCCAATTAAAAGACAGACTGGCAGATTGGATAAAGAATACCCATTGGTGTGCTGTATTCAGGAGACACATTCCACATGCAAAGACATGCATAGGCTCAAAATAAAGGGATGGAGGAATAGTTTCCAAGCAAATGGAAAGCAAAAAAGAGCAGGGGTGGCAATCCTAGTCTCTGATAAAACAGGCTTTAAACCACCAAAGATCAAAAGAGACAAAGAAAGGCCATTACATAATGGTAAAGGGATCAATGCAACCAGAAGAGCTAACTATCCTAAATATATATGCACCCAATACAGGAGCACCAAGATTCATAAAGCAAGTTCTTAGAGACCTACAAAGAGACTTAGATTCCCACACAATAATAGTGGGAGACTTTAACACCACATTGTCAATATTAGACAGATCAGCAAGACAGAAAATTACCAAGGATATTCAGAACTTGAACTCAACTCTGGACCAAGTGGACCTAATAGACATCTACAGAACTCTCCACCCCAAATCAACAGAATACACACTCTTCTCAGCACCACATCACACTTATTCTAACATTTACCACAAAATTGGAAGTAAAACACTCCTCAGCAAATGCAAAAGAATGGAAATCATAACAGTCTCTCAGACCACAGTGAAATCAAATTAGAACTCAGGATTAAGAAACTCATGCAAAACTGCACAACTACATGGAAATTGAACAATGTACTCCTGAGTGATTACTGGGTAAGTAACGAAATGAAGGCAGAAATAAACATGTTCTTTGAAACCAATGAGGACAAAGACACAACATACCAGAATCTCTGGGACACATTTAAAGCAGTGTGTAGAGGGAAATTTATAGCACAAATGCCCACAAGAGAAAGCAGGAAAGATCTAAAATCAACATCCTAACATCACAATTAAAAGAACTAGAGAAACAAGAGCAAACAAATTCAAAAACTATTGGAAGACAAGAAAAAACTAAGATCAGAACAGAACTGAAGGAGATAGAGACACAAGAAAACCTTCAAAAAATCAATAAATCCAGGAGCTGGTTTTTTGAAAAGATCAACAAAATAGACTGCTAGCCAGGCTAATAAGGAAGAAAAGAGAGAATAATCAAATAGATGCAATAAAAAATGATAAAGGGGCTATCACCACTGATCACACAGAAATACAAATTATCAGAGAATACTATAAACATCTCTACACAAATAAACTAGAAACTCTAGAAGAAATGGATAAATTCCGGGACACATACACTCTCTCAAGACTAAACTAGGAAGAAGTCAAACTCCTGAATAGAACAATAGCAAGATCTGAAATTGAGGCAGGAATTAATAGCCTACAAACCAGAAAAAAGTCCAGGACCAGATGAATTCACAGCCGAATTCTACTAGAAGTACACAGAGGAGCTGGTACCATTCCTTCTGAAACTATTCCAATTAATAGAAAAAGAGGGACTCATTCCTAACTCATTTTATGAGGCCAGCATCATCCTAATACCAAAACCTGGCAGAGACAAACAAACAAAGAAAATTTCAGGCCAATATACCTGATAAGCATCAATGTGAAAATCCTCAATAAAATATTGGCAAACTGAATCCAGCAGCACATCAAAAAGTTTATCCACCATGATCAAATCGGCTTCATCCCTGGGATGCAAGACTGGTTAAACATACAAAAATCAATAAGTGTAATCCATCATATAAACAGCACCAATGACAAAAAACCACATGATTATCTCAATAGATGCAGAAAATGTCTTTGATAAAATTCAACAGCCTTCATGCTAAAAACTCTCAATAAACTAGGTATTGATGGAACATATCTCAAAATAATAAGAGCTATTTATGACAAATCCACAGCCAATATCATACTGAATGTGTAAAACCTGGAAGCATTCCTTTGAAAACCGGCAGAAGACAAGGATGCCCTCTCTCACCACTCCTATTCAACACATTATTGGAAGTTCTGGCCAGGGTAATCAGGCAAGAGAAGGAAATAAAGGGTATTCAAATAGGAAGAGAGGAAGTCATATTGTCCCTGTTTGCAGATGACGTGATTGTATATTTAGAAAACCCCATCATCTCAGCCCAAAATCTCCTTAAGCTGACAAGCAACTTCAGCAGTCTCAGGATACAAAATCAATGTGCGAAAATCACAAGCATTCTATACACCAATAACAGACAAACAGCCAAATCAAGAGTGAACTCCCATTCAAAATTGCTATAAACAGAATAATATATCCATATATCCAACTTACAAGGGATGTGAAGGAGAACTATAAACCACTGCTCAAGGAAATAAGAGAGGACACAAACAAATGGAAAAACAGTTTGTGCTCATGGACACAAAGAATCAATATCGTGAAAATGGCCATACTGCTCAAAGTAATTTATAGATTCAATGCTATCACCAATAAGCTATCATTGATTTTCTTTATGGAATTAGAAAAAAATACTTTAAATTTCATATGGAACCAAAAAAGAACCCATATAGCCAAGGCAATCCTAAGCAAAAAGAACAAAGCTGGAGGCATCATGCTACCTGACTTTAAACTATATTACGAGGCTACAGTAAACAAAACAGCATGGTACTGGTACCAAAACAGAGACATAGACCAATGGAACAAAACAGAGGCCTCATAAATAATACCACACATCTACAACCATCTGATCTTTGACAAACCTGATAAAAACAAGCAATGGGGTAAGGATTCCCTGTTTAATAAATGGTGTTGGGAAAACTGGCTAGCCATATGCAGAAAACTGAAACTGGACCCCTTCCTTACACCTTATACAAAAATTAACTCAAGATGGATTAAAGAATTAAAGGTTAAGACCTAAAACCATAAAAACTCTAGAAGAAAACCTAGGCAACACTATTTAGG